>NC_056732.1:3491756-3791756 GCF_019279795.1 Protopterus annectens
AAAGCTATCTAGAAATGGTCTCTTTAGATACTGGCTGCCCCTTCTTCTTACCATCATAGTACACAAAGAGTTGATTTCCTAAAGTCTTTAGTTTTGTCCAAGTAATATCTCAGCTGTCACTGGCCAACCAGACAATAAAAAATCTTCTCTCCCTTGCTTTGATGGACAGCAAACAAAACAGGGAGTTGTGTAGCCTGATTGAGAGTAAATACAGAAATAACTTGGACATTAAGTAAGGGTTGGTTCTAAGACTCACTATGCCTTTGTGAAAGATGAAAAAAAAAAGATTGGATGGACATGAGGATTTGTAATACAGATACCTGTCTAGCACAAGTCAGAGTTACTAGCAGGGCAAACTTCCAAGTTAGGAGTTTGAAAGAACTGGCTATAGGTTCAAATGTATATACAATTAACTTTTCCTAAACAAAATGCAAGTCCTTAACAGGAGCAACCTTTTTTCTTGGAGTCTATATGTGCATACCCCCTTCCAAAATTGTTAATGTGAGGTAAGTAAGAAACAGAGAGGTGTTCAGTGGCAGGTAAACTGAAACAGCTGAGGGTTCTACCTTTATTGTGTACACAAGGGTATAATTGAGCTCTTCATATAGGTATTGAAAAAACAGGGATACCGCTGCTTGAAATGGGTATTGTCTTTTGTTTTGGCACCAATTGGCCTATTGGCCAAGTAAGTTTTTTTTTTCTGGTAGCCATTTTTTGTCACTTTCAACACCTGTTGCACATACTTAGGGAAGAGGTTCTAAATGGGATTAAAAGACTATCATCCAGACTAAGATTTTGAGCATTGGGATGAATTCAGGATATATTGCCCTATGTGAGCAATTTATTTGATAATTGCTCCTTGCCAGTTGCATGAGAAGGGAAAACCAATGTTGTTTGAGCCAATAGGGGGTTACCCATAATATCTTTGAGCTCTTGATCTTTTGAGGGACTTTGAAAATTAGAGGAAAGGGGTTAGACACAGAGCATCATCCCTCTCCAGATGATTGAGGATACATCTGTTTTCCATGTCTTTTTTGCAAGGTCCCATGGAACAGAACTGTTTCAGTTGTTTGTTTAGATAAGAGACAAACAGGTCTATCTGAGGAGTTCCCCACTGGTGGACTATCTGTGAGAAAATCTCTGGGCGTATCTTCTGCCCATGAAGGCCTATCCAGGATCAGCTCAAACAATTTGCTATTGTGTATTGCTCTGATGGAATGTAAGTAGCTTCTAGGATTAAGTTGTGATGAATTGCTATATCCCACACAATCATGTCTTGTTTGCAAATGGGTAAGAGTTTGTTCCCCTCATTGGTTTATGCACCACATCACTGTGGTGTTTATAATTACTAAGAGAACTCCTGGAGACCAAAGCTGATTTAGGACTCTCGGGGCCATCATTTCTTTCAGGATTTTGTATTTGTGCCTGTTCTGTTGTTCCCAAATTCCCTGCATATTGACATCAGGAGAAATAGCCCCCAAGCAACATCTGAAGAATCTCTAGGCAGAGATTAAGAGGGGCTGAGTAAGACTTGATTGACCAACCAAATTAGTATTTTCACAAAACTGAGAGCAATAATTGGAAAATAAGAGGATGTGTGTGTTGGGCCCAAACTGATTTGAGGAACCACTGTATCTTTCTCATGTGAAGTATGTCAAATGGAATCATAGGGACATAAGAGACCATTAAAACTAGAACTTTCTGAAATTCTATTGCAGTAGGCACGGTCTGTTGAGAGAGAAAGAGAGAGCGAGAGAGAGATTGAGAAAGTGGTGTTGGTAAGAAAACATTTTCTCTTGATGAAGAATGGCTGTTATGAGAGAGGTGTTTGGAAGGCATCCTAGAAATCTATGTTGTGAGAATGGAACAGGGATGACATTTTTTGTATTTAGCATGAAACCTGTTTTTCTGTGAAAATTCATGGAAAAAATTAAAGTTGCCAGCATGTCCAGGCTGGAAGATGCTGCGATGATACAGTTGTACAAGTAAGAGAATGTGTAAATTCCTTGAAGCCTTCAATAAGCTATCACTAGAGCAAGGCACTTGGACAAAACTCTTGGGGTCGTAGACAACCCAAAGGGTGAAGAAGTAAATTGAAAATGCAGTCCAAAAGCAAAGAACAACTCAAAGAATGATCTCTTTGTTGTTTTGTTTTTTGAATGACAATGTGAAAATAAGCATCTTTTAGGTCCAAGGTGACCAGGAATGAAAGACAGGAAAGAGAGTTTGCAGTGTCAGCATTATGAATTTTGGGGTGTATAGAATGTTTAGTTTGAAAAAGTTTAGTATGGTTCTCCAAGTATCTTCTTTCCTGGGAACCAGGAAATTCTGGAATAAAACCAATTTACTCATTAATTTGATAGGACTGGCTCTATCACCCCAAAACAGAAATTCTGAAGTTATCTCAGGCAGAAAATGAAACTGGTGTTTTGGAGACTGAGGAATTCTAGATGGAATGGGAGGGGAGGGGATGCCATTAAAGCCTGTATCCATGCTCTGTTATTCTTGGAACCCAAGAGTCTGATGCTATTGATTGCTGTACAGGAAGACACAGTGAAAGATTCCATGCAATTTTGAGAGGAAGGCCAGGGTGGGAAGAGGAGGAATGAGATAGACAACAGGGATACTCATAAGTTTTTCTTTTGGAAGGAGGATCCTTTAGAGAACCACACAATTTATTTTTAAACTATTGTTTGGTAGATTCTTGGGGGGGCTGACCTGAAGGGTTTTCAAAAATATGGCCCTGGATTAGCAGTATAGTTTCTTTGGTATTTAGGAATGGGAAACAGGAATAAAGATAGACCATCCTAGCTGGCCTCTCCATCTTCTTAAAGTTTAGTTTATTTTTAAAAGTGAAGCTTGGTGGAGATGCAAACAATGATTTTAACTTATCATCACATTGAAGAAAAAACAATTACTGCAAAGAGTTTTTGAATGTACTTAGCATCAACAGAACAGTGCAAGGTCATGTTAGAATGAAAGTCTTGCCTCTGTTCAGCTTCACACCCCACAGCATCTGATAAAGTCAGATCTTGTTTTAGACCCTTACTAATGTTTGTGTCTTTCAGCTTTTCCCGGTTAGGGGTCGCCACAGCGGAACTCCGGTCCACTAATGATTGGCAGTAGATTTTTACGTGCTGGCTTTCCGGGCCTAACGCACAACCTTCAACGAAGGAACGCCCATTCATGCATGTCGCCACACAGAAGACGCTCTGAGAATCGAATGGGCAATGTAGACCCTTACTAATAATAGGTGTATATTTACCTTCCCTCTCACAAAGGACCTGGTGATACAGTTCATCAATCAGTGCACAGGGGTACCCTTGAGCCAGGAACACAGATTTGTTTGTCAGATTGCACAATACAAGTTTCATCGTCCGATGTAAGATGAGACACCCTCATGAACGGGCTCTTAATAACCCCTTTCTTTTGATGAAAGGGGTAAAAACTGGTAAAAAAAAAAGTGTTACAAAATATTGGCTTCTTAAAAATGGAAGTAACAAAACCCTCAATTCATGTTCTTCCAAATTTCAATACCCAGGAAATTAGCACAGCTTTTATCCACACTGTAGACAAATTTGAAGAATGACGATTATTCCAATTGCATGATAACGTTATGAAACTGGGCTCTGCTTCCCTTCCCCGACCAGTAACAGTGGGACGGTGGTCTATCTTGCAACATGCTGCACCTGTACTGCATTTTATGTTGGCACCACTACAGTGTTGTGAATAATGACAATAAGAGTGCTTTGGCAAGACATGCTTCGCGTTGTGTAGCCTTTACTAGATCCAAATTTCTTGTGTTGGAGCAGATTGCTGCAGGTGCTTATTGTGTTAACTGTCAGAATTGGTTATTGAAAAGAGAGATGTACTGGCATCTTTATTTGAATGCTGCCAATTCTCCTGGTCTAAATGAATGTGTGTCTATTGTGAGTGAATTGAAGCTAACAGTTTCCAAATTTTAAAATCTCTTTTGTGTTTAAAGTACACTGTGCCTTTAAATGCTTTTTTTTTAAACATTTTTATAGCCTTTTTCATTATTGGTTGTTTCTTGGGGGGGGGGGGTACGTAATGATGTAATTCCCTATAAGAATAGTTCCTTTTCCTGTATGACATAGTTCTAAAGAAGTCTTCAAGACAAAAGTACTTAACTGTGTTGTTTTAACCTATTTAATACTCTGGTAGTTGACACGTGCCTTCCTGGTTACTTGTTCTTTTTACATACCAGTTTCAGGGTTTGCATGGAATTTTTTTTTTTTTTGACTGTAGTGTTTGTTGTGGGTTCAACCAATCAACCCCCAAGCTTTAACAGACAGGAAAAATAAGTTGATTTTAAAAGGATTACTGCCATCTTCTTTTTCTGAAGCCTTTGTTGGGGTTCATTCCCCCAAACATAGATCTAATGTCCCATCAAAAAGGTCTAGACCCTCGGATTCTCCAGCCTGTACCTCTTCTGAACCAAGAAGAAAGAAGGAAAAAATGGATCCAAAGCTACATCCAATCTATCTTTGGATATGATCACACATACTTTGGATCCTACATCCTTGGATTCAGCTAGACATACTTCGGACCCTGCATCCTCAGATCTGAAGCCTTTACCAAGGACTACCTAATCAAGCCTGGATCCAGTTCCTACCAGGGTGCCCTTTCCTTTTTTAGAGAGGCACTTAAAATCGCCATCTCTGGTATCCTCTTGCTTCTCCAGGAGTCTCATGCAAGCAAATGCGGAGAGGAGGATGAGGAATTTTTTCACGGAGCAAATTCAGAAGGGAGTTCTCATGGTTCCTACCCCCTTCATTGGGTTAGCAAGTTCATCCATCTACCGCTTCTCCGATTTTAGCTCCTTCTTTAATTCAACCTGTGGTTTTAGAGCCCCTAGATCCAAGCATTCTGGGTCCATCTGGTTCGTATCCAAAGAGATCGTCTTTGGATCTGACTATTGCTCTTGAGAGCACCAGCTCAGATGTCCTCAGAGCCAAATGACTGTCGGAGATGAAACTTCCCTGTTGGATCTGAGATGATGGGATTGACTTTCAGGTTTTCAGAGTCATCTCTTCCGCTTGGAGCTTTGGCATTGGACAGCTCATCTCCGACTTCTGCCTTGGGTAGATTGCTTTTGGGGTGGAAGGAAGTGACGAGCTAGAAACTTGCTTTCTTGGCTCCATTTACTGCCTTTGAGGTACTGAAGAGTGTGTCCTCTGCTCCAGCAGATCAGTCGGGTCCTTCCTCCTCAGATCCACCCTCCACTTCTCAGATGACTTTGCACCATGATCCTCAACATTCTACCCAAAGGGACAACCAGCCCTAAGCTTCGAGTCTACCCAGCAGAATACATTGATCTCTATCTTCTAATACTTCTCCTGACCACCCCACTGAGGAAGTCCCAAAGGAAGCACCTGGAGTCTCCTCAGGATTCAGTCACTGAAGAGCCTGATTTCAATAAAGGGAAGGGGTCCCCTAAATCACCACTGATGATGTCTCATTTGGGGACATTCTTGAGATCCTAAAGCAAAAGATTGCTGGTCTTCCCAAGGCCCTGCTCCTGAGGAATCAGTATTTCTGGAAGCATTTTCTACTGGTTCATCTACCTCCTGGGTTACTCTGCCGGCCGATGAACTTTTAATCTCCAAGCAGGCATGGAAGGAACCTGATATGATTGAGCCAATCCCTAAGAGACCAGACAGGATTCAATATTGGAGCAAAGTGGTGCCAGTAGATGTCATGTTTGTACCAGCAGCTACAAAAAAGGAACTCTGTGAATAGAGGTCCACTATCGATCCTCCTAACAGAGAGCCAAAGGAGATAGACAGATTTGGGAAGCATGTTTATGCTTCAGCAATGATTGTGCTTTGATCACTGAACTATTTAGCACATTTTTCTAGGCTACAAAGAGAACTGATTAAAGAGCTATTCAAATTTCTTTCTGGAACTGGAATTGCTTAGGCTCAATCTTCTGTAGCCTTTCAGTTGGCTACCCTACAGACTATAGCCAATTCATCCATGAGGCTTATCTCGCATGGTGCAGAAGGCATCTCAAGTGCTGTGGGTTCAGGCATTTCCATTAGGAGGCATCCCTGGATGTGCTTATGTGATTCTGCAGAGCCCATCAAGTTATCGTTTGTCAATGCTCCCTTTGATGGTGCTTTTTTATTTGGCCCAGTGGTAAAGGACCCACTCTCCAGGTGTGAGAAGAATGAAAAGACCCTCTCTGCAGTGGGCGTGCATTTTTCAACCCCTCAGAGGACCTTTTCCAGGAATCAAAGAGGAGTTAAAAAATGTGGTTCAAATATCTCAGCATCCTTTCTAGGATACACATGTAGTTAATTCCCCCAGAGGCAGAGGGGAGGAGTGATAATGGAAGATGACACCCCCATGGCAGAGAAGGTCCACAAAACGGGGTCCAAAGGTTATATATTTCCCTTTTCCCTACCCTCTCCATTATCCAGAAAAATTCCAGATGTTTCACCCAATCAGAGGAAAACAGCAGGACTAGAAATCCAAAAGCTGCTAGAAAAAAAGAGTCATCCAAGAGGTCCCACTAGACCAGATAGAATCCGGAACTTACTCAAGTCTTTTTAGTGCCAAAGAGAACAGGGGGCTGGAGACCAATTTTGGATCTTATTGTATTGAACAAGCAAGTTCGATACACAAAGTTCTGGATGGTCACAATTCAGTCCATTCTGCCCTTTCTGGGCAAGGACGACTGGATGTGCTCGATAGATCTTTAGGATATGTACTATCACATAAAGAAGAACAGATGATTTAGCAGGTACTTACGCTTCTGGCTGGGACTCAGTCACTAGGAGTTCAGAGCACTGCCGTTTGGCCTCATCAAAGCCCTCAGGGTGTTCACCAAGTGCATGGCAGTGGTTGCAGATCATTTCAGACTGCATGGATTCTGGGTGTTTCCATATTTAGATGAGTTGCTCATTAATGCCTTGACCAGGCATCAACTGATAGAAGCTTGGAATCAAGAGTTACAAACCTGTTTGCATTTGGGAATAGCCATAAATTACAACAAGCCTCATCTGCAACCAACTCATACTTTAGAAGTCATAGGAACAGTGTTCAACTCAGTATCTATGACAGTGCAAACAATAAGGATGCATGTCAGGAAAATAATTTACCAGAATTTCTGCAAGCCCTGGGATCGTTGTCACTGGCAATAATTTTAGTCCCTTTAGCAAGATTCCACATGAGGATTCTTGAGTGGATGCTAGCAACATAATGGTCAACCCATGCCTGCAAAAATAAGAATAACCCAGGTATGTAAACAATACCTTTCCTGGTGGATGCAGTCAGAAAAGCTGTTACAAGGTTGTCCTTTCATCTTCCCTTAGCTCAAGGCCATAGTGACCACGGACGCTTCCCAATTTGGGTGGGGGTGCACTTTCTGAGGAAACCAGGCCAAGGCACTTGGTTCCCTGTAGAGGCCAACCTGCATATCAATGTTCTGGAGATGACAGTGGTGCTCTTGGCATTACAGGAATTACAGGACTCTCCTTCACTTGGGACAATTGCAATCCAGACAGACAACATGTCAGTAGTCTGATACATCAACAAGCAAGGGGGAACCAGAACTTATCCACTGTGTCGAGAAGCCCTCAGAGCGTGACAATGGGTGATATCTTCCAACTGCTTTCTAATAGCCATGCACATTCCAGGGAAGTCCAATGCGACAGCAGACAAACTGAGCGGCTCCATCTTACTACCTCACCAGTGGTCTCTCAACAACAAAGTGGTGGAAATGATTTTCAGTCGGTGGGGCCAGCCTTGGTGCAATCTTTCTGCATCCCCTTAAACAAGTGCAACAGCTTCTTTGCCCTGATCTCCCCACTGGAGGAATCACTGAGGGATGCTCTACTCCATGACTGGTCCCCCGGTCTTCTGTATGCTTATCCTCCAACTCTCTTAATTCCCAGATTCCTTCAGAAAGCAGTCCAGTTGAAAAGCAAAGTCATCCTCATTGCATTTTACTGGCCTCAGCAGACTTGGTTCCCTTTCCTTTGGCCTCATCTACTATACCCACCTTGGATTCTGGATTAAATTCCAGACCTTCTGTCTCACCCAACAGGCATGGTTCACCTAGATATCTTAAATCTCAAATTAATAGTGTGGTATCTCCAATTCTTTTAATAGCCAGGCAACCAATGCTTTCTTCCCCTATTTATTCCATGCTTTTATCTTCACATAAACCTTCTACTAGGAAACTCTACAGGAGTTAATGGATAAAGTTTGTTTATTGGGCAGAACAGAATCAGATAGACCCCTTTTCAGCTCCAGTTCAGGCATATCATTGCTAGAAGCTCTATTGTGACTGACAGTGCTTCTCAAACAGTTTGGAAATATACAGCTGGTAGGTATATGCACTTTATCTAACTGTTCAGTAACAGTACTGCACTGTATTTTTTTTTTTGCTTGACTGAATTATTTACTGATTTGTCTACATTTATATATTTGCTGACATGTGGCTGAATTTTGTTTCCTGATCCATGCTAAAATTTTTATTTCTGTTCTAAGGCATTTGGCAACTTTTAACTAACTGGTTCTACATAGGGGGCCCATTTACAGCTCTCTGGGGCAGCAGGGAGTTTGTAGTGAACTTTTTCCAGGGTGGAAAATCTGCTTTAACAGCTTTTGTGTTATCTGATTGTCTTGTCTCAAGGCTTGGCTTTTATCTTGCTGGTATAAAAATATTACCTTTGTGTGAATTTCTGCATATCACTGCTAGAAGCTCCATTGTGCCTGACTAAGAGTGCTTCTCAAATAATCTGGAAATATAGAGCTGGTAGGAATATTTTTTGCACTTTATCTACTGTTCAGTGTTTCTTAACAGTACTGCACTGTCATTAATTTTTGCTTGCCTGAATTATTTACTTGCAATAACATAAACCCAGGCGAGGAAAGTGTCAGTTACCAAATTCAAAATAATCCAAATGCTCATGTGCGGTAACTGAGACACAAGCAGGCTCCTCAGGTCTCCATACACCAAGCTGGTAAAAATACTGGTACACAAAGTATCACACTGGTTACGATAAAATAAAGATGAACGTTCTTTATTTAATACAGTTAGCGCTTTCACCTCCTCGGCTTCATCAGACTGTATTCAAACCATATAAAACAGTCATTTATATATCACATCCAATTAAAACCATAATTACTTAATTACATCCAATAAAAACATTCTAAGCTTAACTAAGCGTGAATACACATATATCTTAAAGGAACAAGCGCTTATACTCTACAAAAATATAAAATACACATTAAAAAACATATGCATGTATATAAAACTGTCTACTATTTTCTACATGCAGAATATTTACTAATGGTTAAATAGAGTCTGCTTTGAACTTTTTACAAAAACACACATCTAATTATCCAACCATTATAACTAATACCTACACTAAAAATGTGCATAAATATATATAAAATTCTGTACTATTGTCTACATGAGAAATATTTATTAATTATTGATATAATCTAATGTAGACATAGTGCTAAGACAGAAACGTTCACATCTGATTATCTAACCATAATAAAAGTCTAACCTCTCAAACTAACCTCTTAAGCTAAACTATATAACTCTTTATTTTGTTTTTCCTTTTGTTCTCAATTTCCGTTTCTTTAACATTGTCTGTATACTGATCTTATCATTCAAGCCAGGCGGGTGGTCAGCTCTTAATCGAATTATCCATCTAAGTTCCATTTCCAATGTGTAACTCTCTAAATCCCCACCTCTAGGACTAGTATGAATATGTTGAACTACACAGAAACTAAATCTGTGCATTGGACCTGCCATTATACAATGTCTCGCTAAAGCATTGTGTTCCTGGCCGGTCCTAATGTGATATAGATGTTCCCTAATACGAAATCTGAATTCCCTATTAGTCTTACCTATGTAAAACGCATCACATATGTCACACTGTGCCAGATATATCACATTCATGGTTTTGCAAGTAGTACCTGTCATAAAAAAGAATTCTTTGTGAACATGAGGGGACTGGAATGAGTGACCAGTATTAATATAACTACATTGGTTACAATTGCCACATGGAGTGGTATTGTAAGCTGTTACCTTCTTTCCAGTAGTTGGCCTGCCATAGAATAACCTTTTCATGTTCTTCTTGTTCTTGTAGACAAATCTAGGTTCAACACCCACTAACCTCATAATTTCCTCATCTGCTTCTAAAACGTCCCACCGCTCTCGTATTATTCTCCTAATATTGCTAACATCAGAAGTAAAATAGACCGGTATATTTAAGGTATGTCCTTTCATATCATCACTAGCAGAAATAGCCTTCCTCACTTCATGCCCTTCTTGATGGATATGGTTGGAAAAATATGGGTGTGCTCTTGTCTCTCTGAGTTCTATGGAGGTGTTGATGGCCCTCTCAATCTCTTCTATCTTGTAAGATCTATCACGTAACCTCTGACTCAATCCAGTCAGCTCAGATCTGGAACCTTCCTATGTCGGGTTCAGTCTTGAAGCCCTCATTGACTGGCTCCTGGCTACACTCTCAAAAACATGCCTGGGATGCATGCTATCCCTGTGCAGGAGTGTATTCCTGTAGCACTTCTTTCTGTGGATAGAGGTGTTTACTATTCCACTACTCAACCTCATAATATTAACATCTAGAAATGCAACAAACTCTCTTGAAGAACTGGACGTGAACTTCAAGAATTCCACAGAATTATTCAAATATCCTTCAAATTCTATTAATTCCATCTCACTACCTCTCCACACCAAAAAGAGGTCATCTCTGAACCTCCTATAAAAACTCACATGCTGTCTAAATATCTCTGAAACGAAGAGTATTTCCTTCTCCCAGTAAGCCATTACAATATTGGCGTAGCTATTGGCACAACTAGTGCCCATAGCTACGCCATCCTTCTGAATGTATATGTCTCCATCGAAGATGAAGACATTATTCTCTAGAATGGTCTCTAGAAAAAGTCCTAGCAGGTCTACTAAATCCTTGTTCAGAGATGTGTACTTCTGTAGGTAATACATGACCCATTGAACGCCCCTGTCATATACCGGTCTATTTTACTTCTGATGTTAGCAATGTTAGGAGAATAATACGAGAGCGGTGGGACGTTTTAGAAGCAGATGAGGAAATTATGAGGTTAGTGGGTGTTGAACCTAGATTTGTCTACAAGAACAAGAAGAACATGAAAAGGTTATTCTATGGCAGGCCAACTACTGGAAAGAAGGTAACAGCTTACAATACCACTCCATGTGGCAATTGTAACCAATGTAGTTATATTAATACTGGTCACTCATTCCAGTCCCCTCATGTTCACAAAGAATTCTTTTTTATGACAGGTACTACTTGCAAAACCATGAATGTGATATATCTGGCACAGTGTGACATATGTGATGCGTTTTACATAGGTAAGACTAATAGGGAATTCAGATTTCGTATTAGGGAACATCTATATCACATTAGGACCGGCCAGGAACACAATGCTTTAGCGAGACATTGTATAATGGCAGGTCCAATGCACAGATTTAGTTTCTGTGTAGTTCAACATATTCATACTAGTCCTAGAGGTGGGGATTTAGAGAGTTACACATTGGAAATGGAACTTAGATGTATAATTCGATTAAGAGCTGACCACCCGCCTGACTTGAATGATAAGATCAGTATACAGACAATGTTAAAGAAACGGAAATTGAGAACAAAAGGAAAAACAAAATAAAGAGTTATATAGTTTAGCTTAAGAGGTTAGTTTGAGAGGTTAGACTTTTATTATGGTTAGATAATCAGATGTGAACGTTTCTGTCTTAGCACTATGTCTACATTAGATTATATCAATAATTAATAAATATTTCTCATGTAGACAATAGTACAGAATTTTATATATATTTATGCACATTTTAGTGTAGGTATTAGTTATAATGGTTGGATAATTAGATGTGTGTTTTGTAAAAGTTCAAAGCAGACTCTATTTAACCATTAGTAAATATTCTGCATGTAGAAAATAGTAGACAGTTTTATATACATGCATATGTTTTTTAATGTGTATTTTATATTTTTGTAGAGTATAAGTGCTTGTTCCTTTAAGATATGTGTGTATTCACGCTTAGTTAAGCTTAGAATGTTTTTATTGGATGTAATTAAGTAATTATGGTTTTAATTGGATGTGATATATAAATTACTGTTTTATATGGTTTGAATACAGTCTGATGAAGCCGAGGAGGTGAAAGCGCTAACTGTATTAAATAAAGAACGTTCATCTTTATTTTATCGTAACCAGTGTGATACTTTGTGTACCAGTATTTTTACCAGCTTGGTGTATGGAGACCTGAGGAGCCTGCTTGTGTCTCAGTTACCGCACATGAGCATTTGGATTGTTATTTTGAATTTGGTAACTGACACTTTCCTCGCCTGGGTTTATGTTATTGCCTGTGATATTTTATTAACTGTTTTAATCCAGGCTGAGGGCATGGCGTTCATAGGAGGAGATGAGATCGAGTTGGCGTACACGCCAGAAGTGACGTCGAGGTTGGATGACAACGTTGGGAAATTTCGTGAGTGTATGGCCGGTGACGAGAATCCGTTACTTTTCTATGAGCTGGAAGAGGAGCGTGGACCCGAAGGGGATAACGCCGCGGAACTCATCGCATTGTCGGAAGAATTGAAGAACGTAGAGATGGATTCTATGAAGTTAAAAAGGCTACAATTACAGAGGCAGCATTTCGAAGCCTGCCTCAAGAAACGGATTATTCCCCGTGGCCTCCGAATACTGAAGATGCCAACCACAGGTAATCTTTTTCCGGACTTATTGTTAAAATGGCAGAAGTTTAATATGGAACTCAGCTTCAGTTACATGAAGTTGTTGATAGAGTTCCATAGACCTGAAGAAGATGCTTTAAGAGACAAAGTAAATAAGAAATTTGGACTCTTGGTCTCTAAATACACCTTCCCCAAAGCTGTTGTGGGGATTAAGAGACTGATAGACAATGTTTCCCTATACGAGCGACGGCTATTGGATTCGAAAAAGAATAAGATTGAACAGGACACTAGTGACTTTAGATTGGGCCAGGTCTTTTCTTGGCCGAGAACTGGCAACAGTTTTAATCTAAACAAAAAGACTGGTATTAGTACTTTGAGAGATAATTTGAAGGACAATGGGACTGATGGACAGTTAACATCTGATAATAATGTTAATAACAACACAGTAACATCGGATATGGGAGCGGTTGATAGTGCTGTTTGCAACAGGACTAATGACCGCAATTTATATCCGGTAGTTGTGAATAACAAGCATAAACACATTAGTGCACCTAGCAGTCATATTCCTGCTATATATGATAGTGATAAAGTGAAGGAAGTTGTTTGTAATGCGCTTAATGTGATAGGTAATGATGTAAATGTTTCTAATAGTAATAAACGCACATGTACTATGGCTAATCATGATGGGGAGGGGAATTTCAATAATTTTGTTACCCCTTTCCCTATACAGACACCTCAATTCAGAGGGCGGACTCGTTCCATGAGTCGAGGTCGACAAAAACGGAAGACCTCAGACACAGATATGGAAGGTCCCACACTGAAGAAATTATGGGAAAAGAAAATGAATCCATAGTGATTAATTTATCTCGAAGGCAATTAAATGAATATGAAGAACAGGTACTTAATAGAGGTTTAAGTTTCATTCCTAGTCGAAGAAGTGAGATTTCTGACTCCATTATTGATGTGAAATTATTCACAAGGAATGTACAACTTAAGTTAGATTATGGCTGTAATAATGCAAGTGAAGCAACATGCGTTTTTAAACCTGTTAGCACTTATGTTCCGATATTACATCCCGTGTTAGAGACATTCTCTAGATTGGTAGAGAATGACTTGCATAGTTATTATAATAATAACAGCAAGAGATTCTATAACAAGGATAATCTTAATCCAGCAGAGAGACAAGCATTACAGGATTTACAGAATGATAGCTCTATTATTATTACATCTGCAGACAAAGGTGGGTGCATTGTAGTCATGGACTATGAGCAATATAAGGGGAATGTGAACCAGCTATTGAGTGATAGTAAGTCCTATGGTAGATTGAAAAGTGAGGATGTGGTAGAGAAAGTATATATGGTGCATGCTATGACCGAGGATTTACTTAAAAGTGCAGTTATAGATAAAAATATATATAAATATCTGAAGGTTGAACATCCACTTATACCATTATTGAAGGGCCTCCCTAAAGTACACAAGGATTTGTGCAATCCCCCCATGAGACCCATAGTCTCGGGACAAGGCTGGTTAACTGAACCTTTTTCGCTATATGTAGAACATTATTTGAGACCGATAGTAGATGAGAACCCATTTATTCTTAAGGATAGTAAGGAGTTCCTACTACAGTTCTATGAATACATCTCTAAATTAGAAGAGGGGGATGATTATATTTTGTCACATTTGATGTGAATAGCCTTTTCACAGTTATACCCAATGACAGGGGCGTTCAATGGGTCATGTATTACCTACAGAAGTACACATCTCTGAACAAGGATTTAGTAGACCTGCTAGGACTTTTTCTAGAGACCATTCTAGAGAATAATGTCTTCATCTTCGATGGAGACATATACATTCAGAAGGATGGCGTAGCTATGGGCACTAGTTGTGCCAATAGCTACGCCAATATTGTAATGGCTTACTGGGAGAAGGAAATACTCTTCGTTTCAGAGATATTTAGACAGCATGTGAGTTTTTATAGGAGGTTCGTAGATGACCTCTTTTTGGTGTGGAGAGGTAGTGAGATGGAATTAATAGAATTTGAAGGATATTTGAATAATTCTGTGGAATTCTTGAAGTTCACGTCCAGTTCTTCAAGAGAGTTTGTTGCATTTCTAGATGTTAATATTATGAGGTTGATTAGTGGAATAGTAAACACCTCTATCCACAGAAAGAAGTGCTACAGGAATACACTCCTGCACAGGGATAGCATGCATCCCAGGCATGTTTTTGAGAGTGTAGCCAGGAGCCAGTCAATGAGGGCTTCAAGACTGAACCCGACAGAGGAAGGTTTCAGATCTGAGCTGACTGGATTGAGTCAGAGGTTACGTGATAGATCTTACAAGATAGAAGAGATTGAGAGGGCCATCAACACCTCCATAGAACTCAGAGAGACAAGAGCACGCCCATATTTTTCCAACCATATCCATCAAGAAGGGCATGAAGTGAGGAAGGCTATTTCTGCTAGTGATGATATGAAAGGACATACCTTAAATATACCGGTCTATTTTACTTCTGATGTTAGCAATATTAGGAGAATAATACGAGAGCGGTGGGACGTTTTAGAAGCAGATGAGGAAATTATGAGGTTAGTGGGTGTTGAACCTAGATTTGTCTACAAGAACAAGAAGAACATGAAAAGGTTATTCTATGGCAGGCCAACTACTGGAAAGAAGGTAACAGCTTACAATACCACTCCATGTGGCAATTGTAACCAATGTAGTTATATTAATACTGGTCACTCATTCCAGTCCCCTCATGTTCACAAAGAATTCTTTTTTATGACAGGTACTACTTGCAAAACCATGAATGTGATATATCTGGCACAGTGTGACACATGTGATGCGTTTTACATAGGTAAGACTAATAGGGAATTCAGATTTCGTATTAGGGAACATCTATATCACATTAGGACCGGCCAGGAACACAATGCTTTAGCGAGACATTGTATAATGGCAGGTCCAATGCACAGATTTAGTTTCTGTGTAGTTCAACATATTCATACTAGTCCTAGAGGTGGGGATTTAGAGAGTTACACATTGGAAATGGAACTTAGATGGATAATTCGATTAAGGGCTGACCACCCGCCTGGCTTGAATGATAAGATCAGTATACAGACAATGTTAAAGAAACGGAAATTGAGAACAAAAGGAAAAACAAAATAAAGAGTTATATAGTTTAGCTTAAGAGGTTAGTTTGAGAGGTTAGACTTTTATTATGGTTAGATAATCAGATGTGAACGTTTCTGTCTTAGCACTATGTCTACATTAGATTATATCAATAATTAATAAATATTTCTCATGTAGACAATAGTACAGAATTTTATATATATTTATGCACATTTTTAGTGTAGGTATTAGTTATAATGGTTGGATAATTAGATGTGTGTTTTTGTAAAAAGTTCAAAGCAGACTCTATTTAACCATTAGTAAATATTCTGCATGTAGAAAATAGTAGACAGTTTTATATACATGCATATGTTTTTTAATGTGTATTTTATATTTTTGTAGAGTATAAGCGCTTGTTCCTTTAAGATATATGTGTATTCACGCTTAATTAAGCTTAGAATGTTTTTATTGGATGTAATTAAGTAATTATGGTTTTAATTGGATGTGATATATAAATGACTGTTTTATATGGTTTGAATACAGTCTGATGAAGCCGAGGAGGTGAAAGCGCTAACTGTATTAAATAAAGAACGTTCATCTTTATTTTATCGTAACCAGTGTGATACTTTGTGTACCAGTATTTTTACCAGCTTAGTGTATGGAGACCTGAGGAGCCTGCTTGTGTCTCAGTTACCGCACATGAGCATTTGGATTGTTATTTTGAATTATTTACTTAACTGTATCTGAATTCATATATTTGCTAACCTGTTGCTGAATTTTGATTTTATCCAACCCTCCCAGCTGAATGCTGTTGTGTTGTTAAAGTTGGTGGCTTTTGCAGTTGCCCACCCCTACTGTAAATTAGATCCTGGACACTCCGCCCAGTCCCATCTCATTAGCTCATTCTACCTAATACAAAGATCACTTGGGAAGGCCAAACCCCTTAGTCCCTTAATCTTGAATTATCTTCTGTTCCTCCTCTCTCCCTTTCCACTTTATAAATAAATAAATAAAAGGGGAAAAAACACTTTATTCAGCTGCTTATATTTTTCTGTATTTGTGTTTCTTCCTACTACTCTTTTACTTCATCTTGCTTTTTCCTGCTATAAGCTGCTTGTTCTCTAAAGTGGTCAACTGCATCTTTTCTGTTGCATTTATTACTGCTTGTTTATAGCCTGTCTAAATTGTAAGCGTTATTCTAAGCCTCTTAGTTTTGGTTTAAGCACTTGGGCTTTAGACCTACTCCTTAGCTCTCCCTGGCCATTCTCCCTCAGATTCTGATAAATATGGGTGGACAATTTCATACAGTTTTTCCTGCCAGTCTGATTGATATGGGCATCCTGAGACAGTGTAGCAACTGCCTCATGTACATGGACAACCATCTACTACCACCACCTAGGAACACAATTTGTGAGAGATGCAATTACATTAGGAACCTAGAGTCCATGTTCTCTCCCTCTCAATCCAGTATATCTGGCACCGAGAAGGTTGTCAACACAATCACTACACCTCAAACACCAGCCACACTTACACAGCATACACCCACATATGCAGAGGTCCTCAACATAAACATAGCGAAAGGAGACCTCCGAGGCAAAAATCTCCACAGCCCTCCACATCACACACCATGAATGGTCCACACACCTGTGTCTCGCTGATTGTGTCCCAAGCAGGTATGTTCCTAGCCTTAAGTAGCATTCTACCATCACCCAGAATGATGCCTCAATACAACCAGAAAATAACTGACTTTAACAATTGGCTTAGTTTCTGGTGTCACTCCAGGGGGACCCATTACTTGACAGCTTGGGAAGATATGATTGACAGACCACAATGCTTTGCCAGAGATTGCCTGAATATGTCTCACCTGGTTTTCAGGCTTCTGGTAAAGGCCCTAGCCTCCCCCATAGTGCCTTTTTTTAGGAAAAGTGATGAGGTTAAAACTACCAACATAAAAACTTCAACAAAACACAAATTAAATGTCATGCTGCTAAATGCTAGGAGTCTAAACATGAAACTGCACTCATTGCAAGCATTCTTAACCCTGGAAAATGCTAACATCTGTGCAGTCACAGAAACCTGGTTCAAAGTTGCAGAGCGCACCCCAGCCTTACCTGGTTACTCATCCTATCATATATTCAGACCCCAAATGGTGGGCAGTAAAGCCAAAGGAGGTGGAGTTTATATATATATATATATATATATATATGTATATATATATAGGTTCATAGGTTCATACTAGGCTATCTGCCCAAGGGCATTTATACGCCTAGCCCATAGTTATTTGGCTTTCGCCACCCCTTTAGTTTGAATAAAACTATGCCCATTATTTTGCTGTGCCTCTGTCAAGCAGTGACACTGAAGTAATCCCTGGGGTATATCTGCGATCCCCCATCCATTGGTCAAGATTCCTCTTGAACAAGGCCAGCAGGTGCTCTGCCTCACATGTACCGGGATTTTGTTCCACAGCATAGGGAGTCTCTGGGTGATGAATCTGTCCCTCCAGCACGTTCTATTAATAACCGTGTCAAGGTTTAAGTCTCCCGCCCTTGTGGTTCTGAGGGATCTAGATTTTTTGAGGTGAAGCATATTCATCAAATCAGGGTTTGACATGGCCTTATATGTCAGGCACAGGTCATCTCTGAGCAAGCAGTATGAGACTGAATAGAGCTGGAGTTCTTTCAGTCGGGCAGCATAAGACATATTTTTGAGACCCTTTATCCTTTTGGTGAGGAACTTTTGGGGCCTTTCCAGCTGCTGCAGGTGTCGGGTCAGATACATTCCGAATGGGGCATTGTACTCAATCATAGGTCTTATGAGTGATGAGTACAGGGGGACGATGACCTCCCTTGATCTAGATGTGAATCCCTTCATGATCAGGTGGGCAATGTAGAAGGTTTTCCTAACTACTTTAGCAACATGAGTGTCAAACGAAAGGCTACTGTCAACCTGGGTCCCCAGATCCCTGATGACTTCTTCTGTGCTCAGTGGATTGCCACCTATATGGTAGCTAGGGGTAACCTTGTTTTTCCCGAAGGGTATGACTATGCATTTCTTGGCATTTAACTTTAGGTCATGGCTCTGGCACCAGTTATCCGTTTCTGTGAGGCCCTTCTGAAGGATATCTGTGTCAGATGTGTTTTCGACTATGGCGCCCAGTTTGCAGTCATCTGCAAACTTTGTCAGCCATAACCCTCCTGTGTTTGCTTGTACTTCAGAAAAGTAGATGCCGAACAAGAGTGGACCCAGGACTGAGCCCTGTGGGACACCACTTGTGACAGGCTTTGAGTCTGACATGGCGCCAGCAGCTCTGACCCTGTGGGTTCTGTCACTCAGCCAGTTTGCAACCCATCTTGTGATGTATGGGTTGACATTTAAGCTGATGAGTTTTTCGATGATACCTGAGTGGGGTATTGTGTCGAAGGCCTTTGCCAGGTCAAGGTAGGCTGTATGGACTGCCTTTCCCTCATCAATGGCCTTGGTGACTGTTTTGAAAAAGTCAACCAAGTTTAAAAGGCATGATCTGCCTTTGACAAAGCCAAACTGGGTTGGATCCAAAGTCTGCAAGTTCCCTATGTCTTTATTTATGAGTTCCATTATGATCCTCTCCATGGCTTTGCAGATAAGGCTTGTCAAGCTAATGGGACGGTAATTTCCAGGGTCGGTGGAGGCACCGCCCTTGTGAAGTGGGACCACAGTCGCTGCGCCACTCCTTGGGTACGTATCCTGAGGTGAGGCTAAGATTAAACAGCTGTCCTAACTGCGGGTTTAATTCCTCATTGAGTTCGTGGAGCACACAGCCGGGGACACCATCCGGTCCCATGGATGCTGTGTTTTTGCTTTGGAGAGAGCAGTTCTCACCTGGGCGTTTGAGATGTTTGGGGGCTACAATCCTCTGGTATAGATATCTCTCCTTTTGGGGAGGGGGAGAAGTTTGCACTGAACCTGTCAGCCAGTATGTTGGCAATGTGTGTAGGTTCAGTAATCTTCACATCATTTTGAACTAATTCTGAGCATATCTGGGAGTTTCCTCCTAGGTTTCTAACATAGCTAAAGAAGGCCTTATGATTGTCTTTTGAGTCCTTGGCGATTTTTCTCTCAAAATTTGCCTTGGATGATTTTATGAGAGCTCTTAGTTTTTTACTTATAATGATCAAAGGTGTCTTACCTTTCAAGGATTTTGCTCTATCTTGTAGTAGCTTCCTCCTTTTGTTGTAGAGCTTGTTTATGGCTGGGGTCCACCAGACTGGACGCTTGCCTTTGGTACAAAGAGTCTTAGTTTTGTTTGGGATTGCCTGATCCATGCAGTCCTGTAGGTGCTGGTAGAAGGCATTTGTTAGTTATTCAGCGGTTTGAGTAATGTTTACCACTGGCTCAGGGGCCTTAAAGGAGACCACACTAGTTTTTAGAAGTGTGAAGTCGGCTTTTGAGAAGTTTTTCACTGTGGTCTTTTTTATTTCAGGTGGGGGCGAGATGAGGACCTCCAGCGAGATTAGTTTATGATCTGATCTCACCAGTGAGGGGTATACTTCCGGTGTTGAACATTGTGATCCCATGTTCGTGATGATGAGATCAAGTATGTTTTCTCCTCTTGTGGGGATGGTGACTAGTTGTTCCATGGCATTTTGAGTTTATGAACTCCAGGAACCTTTGGGCTAGAGTGTTTGGGCTTGAGTAGTGTTCCCAGTCTATATTAGGGTAGTTGAAGTCACCTAGTATGATGGTGTTTGGAGATACATTTATCCCCTCCATTGTTTTCAGGAGGCCATGTGAGGTTCCTGAGTTTGAGAGGGTGGCCTGTAACATGCTACAAATTGCAGAGCAGTCTTGCCTATGGTTAATTGCACCTGGATGGTCTCCGATGCATCATGCGTTGCCACCAACCTTGAGGTGTGGGTGTCCTTTATGAATATGGACACCCCCCTCCTTTCTTGGTGTTGTCCGGATTTTGGGGCCGGAACACATGATATGAGGTGAAACCTGATAGTGCTGGGGTGCTCTCAGGAGCCTTGAACCAGGTTTATGTCACAGCACAGACATCGATGTTCTCCATACTGAGAAGGGCCTTGAGTGCGTGCATCTTGAGATTGAGACTTCTGGCATTGAGCAGCATTACCCTTAGTTTTTTTACTTTTTTGTGTTCTAGGGTGGTAGGTTTAGAATTTGAGCCTTGCCTAAAAAAGGCACTATGGGGGTGGCAAGAGCCTTTGCCAATTTCCGGAAGCCTAGGGGTGACAGGTGCAAGCCGTCCCTTGCGAAGCAGCGTGGCTTGTCCAGCATGTCATCCCAGGCAGACAGACATTGGATCCCCTTTGAATGACACCAGAATTTAAGCCAATTATTAAAGCTGATCATCTTATCACTGTATTGTGGCATCATTCTAGATGAAGGTAGGATACTGCTCAAGGTCAGGGTCATACCTGCCTGGGCTACATAATCAGAGAGCTCCTCAATGTCTCTTTTCATGTAGTCCAAGGAGGTACGTCTCAGGTCGTTGACACCAGCGTGGACAATGACTGAGTCGTACTTGTATCTGCTGTTGAGAGACCTGAGTGCTTGTGTTATGTGGCGGATTCTAGCCCGACAGGCAGCTTACTGTGACCTCCTCCTTACTCAGTCTGGTGCGCGGGACGCCAGTGTGTCTGACTATGGAGTCACCTATGACAAGTATGTTTGGTGTTGTATTTGGCCTTAAGGGCAGTGACTGCTTTGCACACTGATTTTGTTGTTTATGTGTTGTTTGTGTGGTGTATTGAGTTTGCAGTTGCTTGGGTGTCTGCTTTGGAGGCCTCTGCTGTTTAGGTAAATTTTACTCAGAGCCTCCGAGTATGTCTTAGTGTGTTTATGTGTTTGATTCAGTGGTGTGGTTGAGTTATGTGAGACTAGTATTGTGGTGTGTGTAGTTGCCTTCTCCTCCTGCCTGGTCTTGCCAGTCCTGAGTTGAGAGAGCTCAGCCTCCAGTCTGGCTAAATAGCTGCATCTCTCACAAGTGTTAGTGTTACGTGGGAGGAGGAGAGGGTTGTCCGTGTACATGAGGCAATTGTAACATTGTCTCATAATTCCCAGATTCACCAACTGGGCAGGAGAGGATGCCAGCATCTGACCCTTCGACATGCTAGAAAGAATTATGAGTTGGTATGAGACAGAAAAGTAGTGGGCTTAGCAGGGGAGTGCTTGACCTGCTAAGAGAATGCTTATAAGACAAGGGATATGCTTATAAGACAAGTGCTGAGCTTTTTGAGAAGAAAAAGCTATTTGGAACAAGTGCTGCACTTTTTAGTGTAGGTGTAAACTGTTTAGGTTCCTAACAGAGCAGTTCTAAGGGAAAAATTGAAGAACAGACTTTCTGGAGCCAGAAAGAGTTTAACCTTGTTTAACCGGCTGCCCGATGCTGCTCTAGTGGCAACTCTGCGCTAATCGCTAAAGCACGTTAAAGCGTGCTTGATAGCAGGGTCTGGAAAGAAGCAGGAATAGACCCAAAAGGGAAAATAAAACTACAGTTTCAAGTCAGTAACCACCTCTACGGGGGGCAGGGAAGCTGCTCAATGTTAGTCACTGCCACTGATCAACAGAGAGACCCTCCTTCAGCCCAAGCAAAAATGGCCTCACAGAAACTTTCAAACAGTTCAGGAACAGCAAGCCTGTAACTGAACTTTTTTAACTCTCAGAAAAGTGGGAAAAAAGCAAGATTTTTTTTTTGTTTATATATATATATATATATATATATATATATATATATATATATATATATATATATATATATATATATTAAACACACACACACCTCCAGGCTGGTTAAACAGTATGATGCACAAAAGACATGCCAGGTGCAGTTAACCACTGACAAGACCCCTATTTAAATCATAGCTAGCTACTGGCCCTGAAATCCGACTCAAGATGCCCAATACACCTATCTAAACCTGTTCAAATCCATCAAGATACAGCCATTTACCCTGATCCTGGGTGTCTTTAACTACTCAATCATAGATTGGAAGAGCTACTCATGCCAGAATACAAATGCCCAGAGATTCCTCAATTTTATCCATGCAAACACCTTGGAACAAGTAGTCAATACCCCTAGAAGAGGTGATAATATCTTCGACTTGGTGTTAGCCAACATGAGTAATCAAAGCAGCATTCCTACAGTACCATCCTCCGTGGTAGGATCTGACCATAAAGTGGTAACTTTCGAAGTCACCATCTCCCCCAACCCCCCTCTAGCTAGGGTCAGACATAACTTCTCCAAAGCTGATTATAGCCTCCTGAGGGAGAACATAAACAGCTTTACTGCCCCTTTCCCCTCTGTAGGAACTGGCACCAATATCTAAAACTACACCAAAGCACTATATGAGCATTTTATAGGTACATGGAGTCAGGAATACCTGACAGGACTAAATCATCCTCCACAAGGAAGAGTAAACCTTTGTGGTGGACATCTGCAATAAATAAACTCTCTAACAAAAGGAAATAATTGCTGTCCAAGACCAAGAAGGTGTGGGTGCCCAACTGGAAGCAATGTCTCCTTAGCCTCAACAAGCAAATAAGAGCACTAGTGAAATTCTCCAAAGCAAATTTCGAGTCCAAATTGGCCACATCTACTAGAGACAATTATAAGGCCTTCTTCATATATGTTCGAAACTTCAAAGGAAGCACTCAGATCTGTTCAGAACTGGTGGTTAGGGACACCTTATATTCAAATACCATAGATATAGCAAACGTGCTGGCTGACAGATTCAGCAAAAGCTTCTTCCCTCTATCCCCCCATCAGTAAATCAAGACATTCCTCAGTACCTGCCTCCTTCCCCTTATATCTAGGAAACAGGTCATCACTGCTCTCTCAAAGGCAAAAATATAGCCTCCATGGGACTCGATAACATCCCAGGCTGCATCCTATGTGAACTTAGGTAGGAACTTGCAGCACCATTAGCACCCTTTTCAACCAAAGCCTGAGTACCAGCTTCATCCCAACTGGGTGGACAGCCACTTCATCCTTTTGCACAAAGATGGTGTGTCCACAGATATGGGATATTATAGACCCATCAGCCTAACTAGCCTGATCTGCAAGGCCATGGAATGGATTATCATGGACCTCATTAACAAGGACATGGGCAACCTCAAAACACTCGATCCCACACAGTTTGGCTTCATTGAGGGAAGCTCATGTCTGTTAAATTTGGTCGACTTCTTTGAGACAGTCACCAAAGCCATGGACGAGGGGAAGACAGTGCACAATACCTACCTTGACCTGGCCAAAGCCTACGACACTATTCCCCACTGGGGCATAATAGATAACATAAGGAGTGATGCCTAGTTGAGAAAGTTTATCAGATGGGTAGCAAACTGGCTCACTGATAGAACCGATCTAATCAAAATAGGGGAAGCCACCTCAAGCAGTAGACCTGTAACAAGTGGTGTACCCCAGTTGAACCTTGGGGCCTCTGTTATTTGGAATATACTTTTCTGAGGTGCAGGCCAAAACCAGTGGGCTATGGCTGACCAGGTTTGCAGATGACTGCAAGCTGGTTGCTGTCATCAATTCCCATAGTGATGTGGACATCCTCCAAGTGGGTCTCACCCAGACAAATGACTGGTGCCAAAACATGGCCTCAAGCTGAATACCAAAAAATGCATCATCATCCTCTTTGCGGAGAGTGATGTACCTACAAATTATCACATTAATAACGTCCTAAGTACGCAATCAGTCTTGTAGGATTTGGGCACCCAGGTTAATAGCAACCTGACTTTTGACCACCATGTTTCCTCGGTTGTATGTAAAGCCATCTACATGGCCCACATCATAAGTAAGGGTATCTCATCCAGGGACAAGGAGGTTATACCATCCCTGTATTCTTCCCTTATAAGGCCCATTATTGAGTGCAATGCCCTTTTCGGCATGTACCTCACAAAGCACATGCAGCAGCTCGAGAGACCACAGACGTTCCTCACCAGGAGAATCCAGGGCCTCAAATATTTACCATACACAGGCTAAAAGCCCTATCCCTCTACTCAGTTTCATACAGAATCCTCAGAGGTGACCTCTGTCTGGCATACAGGGTGATCTCGGACCCCGCCTTGATGGGACTGCTGCATATCCTCAAATCCAGCACCACTAGAGTAACCCACACATGCAGCCTCAACCTGGTCAGCAGAGTACCTCTTTACCCTTTTTTTTAAGTGCAACCTGGATAACTGGATGGGAAACAGAAAATACACCCCTGGGATTCCACCTGTGTCCCTGCTGGACAGGGGCATCGAGTGCTGACTTGTCCAAACATGGGCTAAACTCTTGGCTAGGCTTATAAGGGCCTCAGGGCCATTAGCCTAGTAACTTCCTATGATCTTATGATTCTGTTCTAGAATTTTTAGCAACTTTATTTAATGAGTGTGCTAGTTCATTAATCTCTTAACTTTAATGTAGGATTTCAAAATTCCTTCCTGGCCATCCTCTAAACTGTGCAAAGCATTTTTGAAATGTAATCTTCTGCTAAGACCCCTGCATAAAGACCCTGTGCCACCATGTGATTTTAAATTTGGTACTGGAAGCCTTAATATACTCTCCCTCTGAACCTGCAGATAAATACGATCTTAAATTTTTGACCTGGAAACTGTCTTTTTAGTAGCAATTAAATCTGCTGGAAGAATTTCAGAACTTGAAGCATTATCTTCTAAGCCCCATATTTGATTTTTCATAAGGATAGGGTCATGTTATGTACTAATGCTTCTTAAGGTGGTGTCACACTCCAACATTAACCAGTCCATTCACTTGCCAGTATTTTTCCCACAATATGCAAATAAAGGGGAATATATGTTGCACTTACTGATGTTTATAGACAATTACATTTCTACCTAGACAGAACAAAAGAATTTAGAAAGATGGATCAGTTATGTTTCCTTTGCACATAATAAGTGGGTGAATCGGTTACAAAGGTAACTCTAGCTAGATGGCTGACAAATTGCATCTCCTTTACATGTAACAAATTCAATCTCACCTTACTAAAACCATTAAAGGCTTACTCAACCAAATCTATGGTAACTTCTGCTGTATTTCAGTCAAGAGCTTCTATGGACAATATATGTGCAACAGCAACTTGGTCAAACCCTCATACTTTTATCACTCATTACAAACTAGATTTGGTCTTGAGGGGGAAGAGCAGCCTTTGGCTCAACTGTACTCAGGTATATCCTTCCTTAGAGTTCACCCAGGAATTTAGGTAGCGGAGGACTCTGTCCTATTAGTTGAGGAATGAATGAAAATTGACAACATCAGATAAAGAAGTCATGTACTTATCATAAGGTTCCATCTTATAGTTTCATAGTATAGTACTAGGCTATCTGCCCTAGGGCATTTATAAGCCTAGCCAAAGTGTATGTGGCTTTCGCCACCCCATGTAATGATACAAAAGTGTACAATTTAAATTTAGTTTACTGTGCCTCTGTCTAGCAATGACACAGAGATGACCCCCAGGGTAAACCTACAATCACCCATCCATTTGTCCAAATTTCTCTTGAAGACAGTCAGTGAGGGGCTCTGCCTAACATGGACAGGTATCCTGTTCCAGAGTGCGGGAAGCCTCTGGGTTATGAATCTGTCCCTCCAGCATGTCCTATTCATATTTGTGCTGAGGTTTAGATCTTTAGCTCTCGTGGCTCTGATGGATTTGGATTTTTTGAGGTGGAGCATGTCCATTAATTCTGAATTGGACATGGCCTTGTTCGTAAGGCACAGATCACCTCTGAGCAGGCGGTATGCTACTGAATAGAGATGGAGCTTTTTCAGTCTGGCAGCATATGACATATGCTGGAGACCCTTGATCCTCTTGGTAAGGTACTTTTGGGGTCTCTCCAGCTGCTGCAGGTGCCAGGTGAGGTACATACCAAATGGGGCATTGTACTCAATCATAGGCCTGATAAGGGAGGAATATAAGGGTACAATGGTATCCTTTTATCTGGATGTGAATCCCTTCATGATAAGGTGGGCAAGGTAGAAGGTCTTTCTAACCACTTTGGCGACGTGGGTGTCAAATGAGAGGTCACTGTCAACTTGGGTCCCCAGGTCTTGGATTACTTTTTCCGTACTTAATGGATTACTACCTATGTGGTAATTTGTGGGTACTTTGTTTTTTCCAAAGGGGATGACTATACATTTTTTGGCATTTAGTTTAAGGCCATGACTCTGGCACCAGTCGTCTGTTTCTGTGAGGCCCTTCTGGAGGATGCATGTGTCAGCTGGTGTGTCGACTATGGCGCCTAGTTTTCAGTCTGCGAACTTTGTCAGCCACAACCCCCATATGTTTGCCTGCACATCTGAGAAATAAATGCCGAACAAGAGGGGTCCCAAGACCGGAGCCCTGTGGGACTCCACTTGTGACTGGCTTAGAGTTTGACATAGCTCCAGCTATTCTGACTTTGTGGATTCTGTCCTTTAGCCAGTTTGCAACCCATCTTGTGACAAATGGGTTTACATTTAAGCTGTTGAGCTTGTCGATGATGCCTGAGTGGGGTATTTTGTCGAAGGCTTTTGCCAGATCCAGGTAGGCTGTATGAACTGCTTTGCCTTCATCTATGGCTCTAGTGACTGTTTCAAAAAAGTCCACCAGGTTTAAAAGACAGGATCTGCCTTTTACAAAGCTGAACTGGGTAGGGTCAATTGTCTGTAGGTCCCCGATGTCTTTGTTTATGAGTTCCATAATGATCCTTTCCATAGCTTTGCAGACCAGGCTGGTCAAGCTTATGGGGCGGTAGTTTCCAGGGTCTGTAGAGGTGCCACCTTTGTGGAGTGGGACCACTGTAGCTGTACGCCAGTGTTCGGGGACGTAACCTGTAGCAAGGCTAAGATTAAACTGCATTCTTATGTGCGGGTTTAGCTCCTCTAGGAGTTCACGTAGCACGCAACCCAGGACACCGTCAGGTCCCATGGATGCTGTATTTTTAGCTTTGCTGAGGGAAGCTCTCACCTGGACATCTGAGATTTCAGGGAGGTTGCAGTCAGCTGAGATATTTATTTCGTCTTTTGGGGGAGAGGGAAGGGAGAAATTTGCACTGAACCTGTCTGCCAGTATGTTGGCAATATCTGTGGGTTCAGTGTATTTTTTGCCGTTATGAACTAACTCTGCGCATATCTGAGGGTTTCTGCCCAGGTTTCTAACATAACTGAAGAAGGCCTTGTGATTATCTTGTGTCCTTAGCGATTTTTCTCTCAAAGTTGGCCTTTGATGATTTTATTAGTGAACGTAGTTTTTTGCTAGTGCTGATCAGGGATGCCTTCCCTTTATGGGATTTTGCTCTGTCTTGCAGCAGCTTCCTTCTCTTGTTATAAAGTTTGTTTATGGCTGGGGTCCACCAGATAGGATGCCTGCCTTTGGTGGAAAGGGTCTTGGTTTTATTTGGGATTGCATGATCCATGCATTCTTGGATATGCCCGTAGAAAGCATTTGTGAAGGATTCAGCAGTGTGGGATGTGGTTTCCACTGGCCCAGGGGGCTTGAAGGATACCATTTCAGTCCTAAGGAGTGTAAAGTCGGCTTTTGAGAAGTTTCTCACTGTGGTCTTTTGTGCTGGGGGTGGAGGTGGGATATGAATATCTAGGGTTATTAGTTTATGGTCTGATCTCACTAGTGAGGGGTATACTTCTGGTGTTGAGCATTTTGTCCCCATGTTTGTGATGATCAGGTCAAGTATATTATTTCCCCTTATGGGGGAGGTGACTAGTTGTTCCATCGCATTTGAGTTGATGAATTCCAGGAACCTTTGGGCTAAGGTGTTGGGGCTTGAGTAATGCACCCAGTCTATGTTTGGGTAGTTGAAGTCTCCTAATATGATGGTATTTGGTGAGACATTCATATCCTCCAGTGTCTTCAGGAAGGCTGAATGGAGTTCCTGAGATTGCGAGGGTGGTCTGTAGCATGCTACAAGTTGTATAGCAGTTTTGCCTACGGTTAGTTGCACATGGATGGTCTCCGATGCTTCGTGCGTTGCCACTAACCTGGAGGTGTGGGTGTCTTTAATGAATATGGACACTCCCCTTCCTTTTGTGGTTTGGCCCAGGTTTGGGGGCAGAAATGCATGATATGAGGTATAACCTGGTAGGGCTGGGGTGCTCTCAGGAGCCTTGAACCAGGTTTCAATTACTGCACAGACATCAATGCTCTCCATACTGAGGAGTGCTTCGAGAGCCTGCATCTTGAGATTTACACTTCTGGCGTTGAGCAGCATTACCCTTAGTTTTTTTCCTTTATTGTTTTCTAAGGTGGTGGGTTTGTCTTTTGAGCCTTGCCTAAAAAAGGCACTATGGGGGTGGCAAGAGCCTTAGCCAATATCCGGAAGCCCAGTGGTGACAGGTGCAAGCAGTCCCTTGCGAAGCAGCGTGGCTTGTCCAGCATGTCATCCCAAGCAGATAGACATTGGATCCCCCTAGCATGACACCTGTAATTGAGCCAATTATTAAAGCTGATAATCTTGTCTTTGTATTGTGGCATCATTCTTGGTGAGGGCAAGATGCTGCTCAGGGTCAGGGTCAAACCGGCCTGGGCTACATAATCAGAGAGCTCCTCTATGTCTCTTTTCATGTAGTCCAAGGAGGTACGTCTCAGGTCATTCACACCGGCATGGACAATGACGGAGTCATATTTGTACTTGCTTTGGAGTGACCTGAGTGCTTGTGTTATGTGGCGGATCCTAGCTCCCGAAAGGCAGCTCACCGTTACCCTCTCCTTGTTCAGCCTGGTAAGCGGGACGTCAGTGTGTTTGACTGTAGAGTCACCTATTACTAGTGTATCAGGCATGGTGTTTCGCCTTAGGGGCTGTGATTGTTTGGCACACTGACTTTGTGTACTATGTGTTGCTTGTGCAGAGTTTTGAGGTGGTGTTTTCTTGGATGTCTGCTTTGGGAGCCTCTGTTGTTTCGGTAAGTTTTTTATTAGAGCCTCCGAGTATATCTTTGTGTTACTATGTGTTTGGTTTGCAGTCTGTGTTGTCCATTTTCATTCTTCAACTCCCCACCTACCACCCCCTCCATATTTCATAACTGACTTCTGGATGAATGAGATACTTCAGGACATAAATGTTCTTTGTGTTGAACTCTTATGGCATTTATTTTATAGGCTTCCTTCAAGCTGCAAACAAGATGTGAGGAATGTTTGGGTGGTGCTTTATGGACAGGGAAGGAGCTTGAGAGTTTGTTGGTGGCTATGAGCTAGTAAAACGGCCAAGTCAGATCTGAGGATTGGATCCAATCCCATTAGATGAGGAAGAATGAAAATGGACAAGACAGATGGAACATTATGGTAAGTACATAACTTATTATTACTTCCTGGAAGATGCCACCACATTTAGATGTGCAAGAGTCCTGGGCCATAACAAACTCTTAAGGGGACATGCTATAGGGTCCCAGATAATCAAACCATTGTGGCCTGAGGGCTACTTAACCATTTCAGTGAAGCTCTCAGTCACAGTCCATATAACAGAGGTGTATATGAGTTCCATCACTCACCCCTGTCAACCTTTTCTTGGTCTGAGGCAGAACCACCACTGCTAGGGAGTCAGTCAACATGGCAGCTTATACTAAATCCCTCCGATGTCTTTTTTCAAGAAACATTGGGGGAATCTAGTCTACTTTTTTTTAGGAGTAAAAGAAAGGCAAATAGAACATGACACAATACTGTGTTCTTCACTTAGACAAAAGACACAAGAATGAGTATCTTTATATGGGATTTAGCACCCACAACTACATTTGCCCTTTCTGATGGATATAAGCTAAATTATATACAAAGCTCTAGACAAAAATAAAGGGTCCCCATGGGGAACGTATCTGCCTGAACTCTAAGTAGCTGAAGCTGACCACCAGTACCATGAGACACAAAGCTGATGAAATTCGGCATGAGTATACTAAAGGCAAGTAAGTTGAGTTTTGGGATATCCATACATCCATCACAGTGTCCTCTTGTAGTGCTAACAGCAGACATACTGTGCATAACAAAGGAGCCTGAAGCTTTATAGACTTGCAAGACCTACAGTATTATAACCTTACTACAAAATATATCCTTGCATCCCTCAAATTCTCACTTGCACTAGCTATAATTACATCTATTACTTATACAAATGCAGTATTCACTGGTCCTCCTTGTCTACCACACATGTTCATCCTAAATTTCCCTAGCCATTCATTTGCCAACATTCCAACCCATGTTTACTTGTATATTTTCCACAAAAACCTAACAGCGTACTCTGGAATCCTACATTGTTTTAACATTCTCCCTAACTTAAAAATGTATAACATTCTCATATGCCTTTATATCGTCACACAGTACGATTTGTTCCCTCCTTTGCCCCTTGATACCCTCCTCCTCTTTAACCAGAATAAGCATTCATTTTTTATTCCTACTTCTGACTCCATATACCATCCTGTACTACTTCTTTCGCAACCTTCTCATACCTCTTCTGTAAGAGCTTCACAGTTATTTTATAAGCAACACTACATAATACTTGTCTCCAATTAACTTAGTCTATCACACTTTCCCAATAAGAACTGTATTCATTCTACATTCTCTTTCAAGCAATCACTTAATCATTCATTAGTAACCATCAAGACATTGCCTATACTCATTTTTTATAGAATTCATAGTAAGTCCTATCATAACCAGACACATTCACGTTACACCTTCGTTTAGTATCATTTCTAGCTCCTGCAAAATATGTTTTTTGTTGCAACATCATGGCTGAGTCTTTTGCAATTTGTTTAACATTCCACCATCATCCTTTATTTCAGTAATCTTTCTCTTTTTATAATTAACCGATTTATCAAAGAAAGCAGATGATTATTTTCCTTTTGTGAAATATTTTTATGTTCAATAAATCTATAAATGTCATTATCCCTGCTTAGAAAATCCATATTCTCTACCCAAAGCTTACTCATACCATTTTTTTTCTAAATATATTTGCTCACCACAATGATGCCATTCCTTTTCTATTTCCATATACATGACCTTATATGACTCTCACATGCTCAACACCACTGAGTCCAGTTTCTATTTAAAAAAAAGCTCAATGCCATGTTCTTCAACTTGTCTCAAAATCTGTAATTTAGCGCACACATCAGATACTCTCTTAACTTCTCTTCCCTAATTATTTGTCTTCTCCAAAAACAGATCAAACTGCCATATGATCAGAGAATAGTACTACTTTAGATCCGTTATTTAACTTCTTCATGTACATTAGAGGAAATGCCAATCTCTGTTTATAAACTACTATTTGTATATGTAGATTCATAGGTTGGTACTAGGCTATTGGTCCTAGGGCCTATACAAGCCTATCCATAACAATTCCCTGGCTATTTCTTCCCACACTATTTACTTCCCTGGACCACTGTCTAGCGGGGCGACTGATGTGATCCCCGGGGTGAATTTCCTTTCTCCCATCCAATCGTCAAGGTTACTTTTGAAGAGGGCCAAGGAGGTGCTCTGCTTGAAATGTATGGGCAGTCTATTCCAGAGTCTGGGAAGTCTCTGGGTCAGGAAAACTATCCCTCCAGCATGCTTTGTTTATTGTGATGACAAGGTTTAGATCCCTGGAGCGTGTGGCTCTGAGGGACTGGGATTTCTTTAAGTGTAGCATGTCCAACAGCTCTGGGTTTGACATGGCCTTGTATGTTAAGCAGAGATTGCCTCTGAGTAGACGATATGCGACAGAGTACAGCTGGAGTTTTTTAATGCGGTCAGCATAGGGCATCTGCTTTAGGCCTGTGATTCTTTTAGTGAGGTATTTCTGCGGCCTTTCCAGTTGTTGAAGATGTCTTGAGAGGTACATACCAAATGGGATGCTGTATTCTATAATGGGTCTAATGAGGGATGAGTACAGTGGGACAATGACCTCCTTTTTTCTGGATGAAAAGCCCTTAGTGATGAGGTGTGCCACATAGAAGGATTTCCTGACTGTTGTGGCGATGTGGTTATTGAAGGTGAGACCACTGTCTACCTGTGTCCCTAAGTCTATCACACTTTCGGTGTTTAGTGTACTGCCACCTATGTGGTAATTCACGGGTACATGTTTTTTCCCAAAGGGGATAACTATACATTTCTTGGCATTGAGCTTGAGCCCATGGCTCTGGCACCAAGCATCTGTATCTCTAAGGCCCTTTTGTAGAGTATCCACATCATTTGGGGATTCAATAATGGCTCCCAGTTTGCAGTCATCTGTGAACTTAGTTAGCCAGAGTCCCTTAGTGTTGGCTTGTACTTCAGAGAAGTAGATGCCAAACAAGAGTGGTCCCAGGACTGAACCCTGAGGTACTCCACTTATCACTTTTCTGGAGCTGGATTTGGAGTCAGCTACTTTTACATTGTGGGTTTTGTCAGTAAGCCAGTTGGCAACCCATCGAGTGACATAGGGATTAATGCCCAGCTTAGTAAGTTTATCTATGATTCCAGAGTGGGGGGTTGTGTCAAAGGCCTTAGCAAGGTCCAGATAGGCTGTGTGGACTGCCTTACCCTCATCGATGGCTCTGGAGACTGATTCACAGAAGTCAGTCAGGTTCAGGAGACAAGATCGGCCCTTTACAAATCCAAACTGGGTGGGGTCCAGTGTTTGAAGGTCACCAATATCTTTGTTTATATGTTCCATGATAATACGGTCCATGGCCTTGCAGATCAGGCTCATCAGACTGATGGGGCGGTAGTTCCCGGAATCCAAGATTGATCCCCCCTTGTGGAGTGGGATAACTGTGGCTGTGTGCCACTCAGTGGGCACAAAGCCTGAGGTGAGGGTATAATTAAACATGACACTTAGGTGAGGTGCCAGTTCATTTAGTACACAGCCTGGGATGTCATCTGGTCCCATGGATGCTGTATTCTTAGCTTTGGAGAGTGCGTTTTTTACCAGTGTGGCCGTTATTACCAGAATTTGGCAATCTTCCGGTATTGAGATGGGCCATTTAGGAGGGTGAGAGGGGGGTAAAGTTGGCACTGAATCAGTCTGCCAGGATACTGGCAATATCCTTGGGATCAGTGTATTTAATGCCATTCTGTTGTAGCTCAGAGCAGATCTGAGCATTGCCATTTAGATTCTTGACATAGTTATAGAATGCCTTGTGGTTGTCTTTGGCAATTTTATTTTCGTAACTAGCTTTGGAGGATTTTATGAGGGATCTCAGCTTCTTACTGAGGCTGGTAAGGGAATTTTTTGCATCATGGGATTTTCCTCTTTTCTGCAACAGTTTCTTCCTTTTGTTGTAAAGTTTGTTTATGGCAGGGGACCACCAGATTGGCTTCCTTTTCTTGGAGGAGAGCATCTTGGTTCGATTTGGGATGGCACGATTCATGCATGAGTGGATGTGCTTATACAGTGTCTTAGTGTAGGACTCAGCAGTTGAACTCAGTTCCCATCTGCATGGGTGTCATGAATTTGGCTTTGGAGAAGTTTTTTATGGATGTTTCCTTACTGGGGAGTCGGGGTGAGATGTGGATGTTAAGGATGATTAGCTTATGGTCTGACCTGATCAACGAGGGCGTGACCACAGGTGTGGAGCATCGATTTCCCATGTTGGTAATTACCAGGTCTAGGATATTGGAGCCCCTGGTGGGACTATGGATTAGTTGATCCAGGGCATTGGAATTTAAGAATTCCAACAACCATTGGGCAAAGGTGTTGGTACATGAATAGTTTTCCCAGTTAATGGCAGGGTAGTTGAAATCACCCAGTATTAGGGTGTTTGTTTGTATCTTAATATTTTCCAGTATGTTTATAAAGGTGTAGTGAGAATCTTGGGGCATGGTGGGGGATCTGTAGCAAGCTACAATTTGAATTGCAATCTTACCTAGTGTTAGTTGCACCTGGAGAATTTCAGACACATTGTGTTGGGCAACTAGCCTGGTGGTGTGAATATACTAGTGAATATGGACACTCCTCCTTTAGTGTTTTGATCCTGGTTTGGTGGCCAAAAAGTGTGGTAAGAGTTGTAGCCTGGTATTGCAGGGGTGCTCTCTGGAGCCTTGAACAAGGTTTCATTTACTGCACAGACATCGATGTTCGCCATTTTTAGGAGTGCCTCGAGAGTGTGCATTTTAAGGTTTAGACTTCTAGCATTGAGTAGCATTACCTTCAGATTTTGCATGCTTGTACCTGTTATGGTGGTGGTTTTGTCCTTTGAACTTTGCCTAAAAAAGGCACTATAGGGGTGGCAAGAGCCTTAGCCAGTAACCTGATTCCCATATTCCTCATATTCAGTACTGTCATGTGAAATTTCAATATATCCTTATAAAATTTTATATCAGTACCTATTTTCCTTTACCTTAATATCACGATTAAAACCACCCTAAACATCAATATTTTTTTCCTATATATTTTTTCATCTCTTCAGTCATTCCTTCTCCTTAATAGTGATATATGCATATAAAATTATACTTCCATCAACATAACATCCTTCCTGGCTCCCATCAATATAACATCTAAACAACTCCACTGCTACAAACTAGTAGAACTATCCGAGAACACACGGCCATACTTATTCTTCATACTACCTTTCTACTTCTTATTGAAATATCTCTTATGTAATAAAATAAAAAGTAATCCTCCTTCACCAGTCAAATGCAGTAAGTCTTTTAACTTTATTTTATATGCCAGAGAGGAAAACCCTTATTTTGACTGCATTATTATACTCCGGCCTTTAATGCTCCTCTATTCCTGAGAAGATATCAGAACAACCTACATCTCTTCTTTTAAATAAAATGCTTCTGTGCTTACCTATCCTCTTCCACCTTTCAGAATCCACCATCACTGAATTTCCTACTGTCCTGCAACTTTGTTTTTCCTTCTTTATTCCTACTTCCCCACTGCCTGACATCTATAAAATACAGATTTCTTTACTTAATTATGCTACTCTTCAGCTTATCCTCTATTCTTCTCCTTCTACTGTGTCATCTTTCATCCTACCATGACTCAATATTATCTTGCAACATCTCTCCAGCTTCTGTCCCAGACACCTATCCATACGTCCTCTTTACACTCCACATATTGTCTCCACCTTTATTCCAAATATAGGCTGATTAATTGTCTTCAACTCAAAACAAAATTAAGTACAATAATCCTCTCCAAAAAAGTATGCATAATTCCCCAATTTACTAAAATCCTTCTAGGAAGAGGTATACACCCTAATCCTAGCTACATGTGTCACAATGAACATAAAGATAATTCTCTCCCACACACTTCTGTAACCCAACAACAGCCAATCCCCAACCCTAATGATCTAATTTTTGTTACAGTAAATACAAATATAAGAAAACTGCTGAACTACATGCCTGGATTACCCAACATAAGCCTGATGCTGTCACTGTAACTGAAACTTGTCTTAAATCCATCATAAATGACTCTGGCTATAATATCATCTGTAATGACCATATAAAGAGGAAAGGTGGTGATACTGCCTTCATATTTCCAATACCTAGCACATTTGCCCTCACAGCAAACCAACACCAAAATTCAGTTCAGCAGAGCTTCTTATTGATTTTCTCAAAATAAATAATTTATTTAATATTTGTTTACTGTGAAAGTCCGACTTGGAATGACCCAATTTTCAGTGGAGGTCAGGGGAGAAAAGCTCCAGACGCGTGTCTTTGCAACATGAGAGGAAACCACAGCACCTGGAGGAAACCCACATGAATGCAGGGAGGACATGCAGACTCCACACAGAAGGCACCCCAGCCAAGAATCAAACCAGAGATCCACTTGCTGTGAAGCGACAACATTAACTGCTGCACTGTTCTATAAACAAATATGTATTACTGTCCTTTATATCCCTTCTGGCAACAATACATCTGTGATGATGTAAGGTATTCCTAGCTATGCCAGGAGAAGTAGGGAAGTGGATGTGTAACATATGCCAGCACAGCTAGCTGGAGTTTTGTAAATAATTTTTTGTCATTTCATATCAAACTGATTTGCACAGATGCTTCTGTTGAAAAATGTATTTGTAAAGCTGCTTTTGTTAAAAATGTATCAACAGTGTGCTCTACTGGACAGAAAAAATAAATAAATGTATAGCCAACTGTGCTGGTGGAACTGTGGAAATAAATACATTGTAACAGAGGATACTGGATGAGGGGAGGTTAAGCTCAACTCCAGCTAACTTTGAAAAATAGTATGAAATTAAATTAATTTATGCCATAAAATTTGTATCTTAGAGTTCTGGTTTCAGCCAGAGATGAAATGCCTGTGCCAGGGAATGGTTTATTATCTCCTGTAGGAAGAGTGGAAGTGTTTTATGACTTCCAGAAGCTGCAACAGATCTTAGCAAAGCTCAATGTGTGTGTGTCTTATTGACACATATGTGCAAGATTCTGGATCATTTGCTAGGAAAGCAGGTAGTATGGGAACCAGAAGTCAGATGACCAGATGTATGTGATGTCATTCTGTAATCCATGGCAAAAATAATGTTTTAATACTAGATGAGATTGAAGTCTCAGAGCAGTCTGTCTTTGGAACATGACAAAGAAGGATCTCTCACCCACTTCATCTTGCTTGCTCCAGTAAGTGAACCAACCAGGGAATAGTAATTCTGTAGATCAGTCAGGAAAATAGAATGAGATTAGTCAATTACTGTTTGTGTTATTTTAATATTTCCTGTGATGCAACTCTGGTGTTTATTGTAAACAAATGTTTAGTATTCTGATGTTCTTTTATTACTTATTATTAAATATATTTTGTCCTTCAGATAATATTTTAGCCTTTGAGAGAGTACTTATCTCTATTTGGTGACTCTGTGGCCACTCCTAAAAGCCTTACTGCATTGGCCAAACACTACCATAGGTATTAATATTAATTTTATTCATTATAATTGGGTACCCTTGTAACAGCCTTAGAGTAGCTGACTTTGGAGTATCTGGTGGCAGTGCAACTACCTTATAGTCTGGACAGAAGGGGGCATAGCTAGTAAATCTGTGCCAGCCTTTCCCAGATTTGTCAGATGAGGACTCAACTCTACAGCTGTGTCAGTGGGGAGTCTCAATGAGACCATGGAAAGAGAGAGATCGATCCAGACCCCAGACAGAGGGTTCCCTGTGAGTTCTTAAGGAAAATTGTGCTTGATGCAGAGAGCTACATCTGAAAATACTGGGTGTATCCATTTTTGTTCCAAGTGAATGTCCCTCTAGAGTGTCAGTGGTGAGGATACAGGCTCCTTGATTACTGGCCCAGAGAGGGGATGCCACAACAGCTATAGGGGAATAAATCCTACACTGGAAATTCATAACTTTTCCACAAGAAAAAAATATTACTAGGTGATGTGAATGCCAATTGGTTGGACATAACTCTAACTCCCCTATATCTAGCATGAACTTATATAGTTTCACTGAACTAATTAATAGCCCCACACATTATAGCAAGACATAAAATTCTCTATTAGACTGAGTCCTAGTATCAGACCCTAGGAAATACTCCCACCATAGGTACAATGTCAGGCTCTCTCAGTCTATATATCTCACACATTCAGTTAAACAGCATATTTATAAAGCAATGCATAATTTTTCCAAGTATAATCCAGAAATTTTCATTACTACACTATTATCTATTAACTGGATCTTCCTAAAAATTCTCCCCTTAGACAATGCTGTAATTGAATTCAGTACAACTTTTCTAAATAGCCTTGCACCTCCTAGAAGGAAAAGACTGAAAACAAATAATGCAAATCCAAAAAGAATAGGATGTTAATGCAGGATAGAGAAAAAGCATGAAACGAATGTCAAAAATATAAAACACCTCAATATTCTGAAAACTCCAGAATGACAGAATGTTAATGCAGGATAGAGAAAAATCATGGAAAGAATGGCAAAAATATAAAACTCCTCAATGTCTTGAAAACTTCAGAATGCTTTGGAATTGTACTAAAAACAAATAAATTAAGACAAAAACTATACTGTAATAACTTTCAGCATAGTACTAAACACAACCCTAAACATTTTTGGACATCCATTAAAGAAATCTTAACATCCCAGCCACAAATTCAACCTAAACCTATAACGCACTACTAGAAACTGCAAAACAGTTCAACTCTTACAGATAGTATAGAATCTGTAACCAAGGATTCCTTAATATCTAATCCCAACCCTGGCCAACAGCCACATATCACCATATACACTTTCACCTTCAAACCTGTGCTCACATCTGATATAAAACTATTTTTAAACAAACTTAAACCGTGCTCTTCTTCAGCTGATGACCTCCCATGTGAGTATCTAAAAATAGCAGCCAACAGTATCGCCTATCCTGTCCCAATCTTTATAAATAGGTCAATCCAGGAAACCCACATTCCCTCACTCTGGAAAAAGTCACATTATCCCTCTGCACATTGCAGAAATTCAACAGCCATTAATAACTTTAGACCTATAGCAGTCTTATTTCCCCTTAGCCAAAATACTTGAAAAATGTATTCAAAAACAATTGCTAGACTATCTCCTGCAGAAAAAACTCCTATCCCCTCTGCAACATGGCTTCCATCCTTTCCAACCCACTGCCCTTCAAACCTATAGAGAACAGTATCAATAAATCTAGATATAATGGCAATCTAGTATATTCCTTATTTCTAGACTTGTCTAAGGCCTTTGACATAGTTTGTTACAGAAAACTTCTACTTCAAACGTCCTCACCAAGTCTCTCTCAGCCCACCCTTCTGTGGTTCAAAAACTACCTTTTCAATAGGTATCAGTCAGTAAAATGTCACTCCATGCTCTCTCCTTACCTCCTTGTCACCACTGGTGTACCACATGGCTGTATCCTTGGTCCCCTCCTCTTTAACATTTTAACCAACACTCTCTATGCTTCCACATAAAAGGCCACCCTAATACAATATGCAAATGATTCCACTCATTTGCACATCTGACAACATGCTACACCTCCAAAAAATTACTCTGGGTGTTTCAACAGCAAATGAAAATTGGCTTTGTAACTCAAGACTCATGCTCATCCCAAAAAAGGCCAAGATACTACTTTTTCTCCAGATCTCTCTCTCTCATGAAAAAATAAAGTCCTCTTTCTTGATAGTACAGCCATTGAAGTCATTTTTCATAGCAAACTCTTAGGGGTGATAGTGGATGATCTTACATTCGATCTGCATATACAAAATTGCATAAGAAAAAAATCAAGAACTAGGAATGCTTTACACAGCCAAAAATGTTCTCACCGACACAACTAAAACTACACCTGCCAGTACCTATCTCATCCCCACTCTTCTTTATAGTGCTCCCATCCTTACTAACCTCCAGGCTTCACAAAAATTAAAACTTGAACAATGCTGTAACAAAGTTGCTAAATTTGCAGCATATACCCCTTTCAGGACTTACCACTGAAAAACCTTAATTGGTTACAAGTGCCTCATCAACTAACATATACACAATGTTTTACCACTATAAAATTATGCAGCATCCATCTGCCTGTCCAGCACTGAAAAACACTCTACATAACTATGTTCCCAGTTGGTCATTATGATCCCATGACCAAAACCCCTGTCTATAAACCTAACAAATCTGCTGGGCATTGTCTGTATTCATAAAAGGTTGCTAAGGCCTAGATCTACTTATGTGTATCTATCAGGTCTATACCCTCCCTCCCATCTTTTAAAACTACTCTGAAAGAATTCTGACTAAAATCTGTCTCTATTCTTCCTCAAAACCAGGATAAACTATATCCCTAAATGTGAACAAGTGCCTTTTCTTCCTTATACCTCCTCCTTACTCCCTTCTTCACTTACTTCCTCAGTGCTAATTCTCTTCCCTGACTTTCTCTCTAAATATACCATAAGTCTTTTTCCCCACACTTAGTTTTGCAATTCCTATTTGTATTAGACTAACTTAACTTTAATTTCTCTATAAACTTTCTAAAATTTATTTAAATATTAAATGATTGGTTAAGTATTGATACAAGGTATACGGCAATGTTTTTATATTATGTCTTAATTTGTTAGAATTAAACTGCAGATATTTTTGAAGACTGTAAAATTATTCTTTACATGTTTTGTAATAATTTGGAGCTTTTTCCTTGGGTCTCGGATAAAAATGGGCTTCTACCTTCTCAGTAATCAAATGTCAATAAATAAATAAACATATTTTTATATTATCTCTGTTAACTGATAACTATGAAAAATTACTTGTTTCCATTCTTTGTATCGTTTTTGTCCATTTTCATTTACTTTTTTTGTTGTAGTATATCTCCTCCACATATTGATTAAACATTTTCTTCCCCATAAATGACTTCAGCCTGTAGACCCACAAATCTGTTTTGCTTACCACAGATGTTCCACTTTCCAACCATTCTGTTTTCAGCTGTTTCACAAAATTGTAGTTAGAAGACAGAGTATAAAGAGAAAACCTGATATTTTCTGCTGTACCAGATAAACAGACTGCATTAATTTTATGAAAGAATGCATGCACAGCAGTCTTTAGTAACTGAGACAGAATATTGTGTCTGTGCTCCAAATTTAGCCATAAGAAAGCAAGTAATATCTATATTAGTAGAAATGTAATCACAGCAGAAGGAGTTGCTCCTGACAAACCTGTGGAAGAAGGGGAAAGTATTAAAAATTGAGGGCATCACAATATTTGAGGAAAATTATCTACTGTTCACCAGGCAAGCACGTTAACCTGAGAAATCAAGGAATGTCAAGATGCTGGTGAGACAGTCATGATGCATTATCCAGTTATCTTAAGAATATTTTTCCTGGAAGATCAAACACATTTTTGATGTAGATCAGGCTAAGGTGTCTTATCCTGATCAAATAAAAAGGAGTAAGCCGGCAATCAGAAGGGGACCCCCTTCTCACTCTTCTGACAACAATAAAGCACAGAGACTTTGCCAGTGAAACCTTTTCTACTGTTTCAAAAGAAACCATGTGAGAGACAGAAAAAAAAGCATAAAAGCCAACTAGAAAAATCGGGAAGCCCAGCAACATTGTGAAATTAGTGAATAAATAGGAGACTGTAAAGCATTAATCCCACTGATAAGAATAGACATGTGAAATGTGGTTTTGTGAGAATAACTTATTTGACTATGTTAAACTGGGAGGAGGGTGAAATTTAAAGCATATACCCCACTTTCAGTCATTAATGTCTAGAAGGACATTGAGGGTTCTGAAGAAGTTACTGTCAATTAAAAACATTTTGTTTTTTTACATTTGTATAAACAATTCTTGATGTAAACTGCATGTTATATTGCAAAGGAGTTTTGTGTAGTGTGCAATCAGGGGTATTTTAAATGTGAGGTAGAGAAAGTCTTGGTGACTGCTGTATATGTCCATGATAGTAAAGCAATAAAGTACTGTTTTCTAAGTTGTAAGCTATGCAGGTTTTATACTATAACAAGGTAAGAAAGGATAGATGGAAGCAAGTTAAAGTTAATAGAAGATTGCATTCTTGTGCTGCTGGGAGGATGTAAATATGTACCGATTACAATATATGAAGTATTAAGATAATTTCCCTTATTTTTTAGAGAAATGGATATCTAAATTAATGTTTTTGGTTGAAGCTATAGACAAGGTTGAAAAAAAAAATATATATATATATATATATATATGTGTGTGTGTGTGTGTTTGAAAAATAAGATAACATGAATGGCATGCAAAATGTTACTTATTTCTTGCATGTGCAAAGTCATTAGTTACTTTTTCTCCATTATCAAAGGGTTTCATAGGGAGACAAGTAATACACAGGTGCATGCACTTAATCATGAGAGGTCTGAACAGTATGCTGTGAGTGAAATTTAAAGATTGTTTCACATACCTGCAAAGTTACTAGCTATCTTTACATTACTGCTTTTACTTGGAGAAATCTGCAGGTATAAACCATTAATTCTGACATATCTGAACATTATCTGTGAGTGAAATGTACAAGCAATAGTGTAATTAGAATTTACACATACAATGGCAAGCAGTTCAGTGCAAAATAAATGAACTTTGAGAATCAGTTATACAAGTAGTTGCCTCCTCAGCAGTCTTAATGCATTTAATATTACACTGCACAATTTAGTATATTTATTTAAAGGTAGCCAGTGCTCTTTTTCTTAGAGATAAAATTAATGCTTATTGAAAGCATGCATGCTGTTTTTCACATCTGAGAGAGAAATAGAGCTAAGAAAATGGCAGGTAACAATTAGTGTAACCGGGAAAGTACATCTGTGTAAGTAAACTTACAACAGTAGATGTCCTAGTAGATCACTATTGTAGTAGTATAAGTAGTATGGGTTAAATCTTGACAAGGATATGACTGCTGGCCAACTTTCAAATCATCTAGGTACCTTCCATGCTCTTCAACAGCTATGGGGCTTGAAGAGAGAGAGAAATACAAAAGTAGTGGTTAAGTTGCCAAAAACTTCAGAGCTTTCTTGCATCAAGAAAGGAGGCTAGAGCCTTGAAAGGTACATGCTAGGAAAGGAAAATAAGACATATATACATATGTATTACAAATATACAAAATATTTTATAGGCTCATAGGTAAGTACTAGGCTATCTCCCCGAAGGCATTTATAAGCCTAGCCAGAATGTGTTGGCTTTTGCCACCCCCTTAGATTCGCTCCCTGTGCCTCTGTCCAGCAGAGCCATTGAAGTGATCCCTGGGGTAAACTTTCTGTTTCCCATCCACTCATCAAGGTTTCTCTTGAAGAGGGTTAGCGAGGAGCTCTGTCTAATGTAGATTGGAATCTTGTTCCAGAGCATAGGAAGTCTCTGGGACAGGAATCTATCCCTCCAGCATGTCCTATTTATTGGTGTGGTGAGGTTTAGATCCCTGGAGCGTGTGGCTCGAGGGGATATGGATGTCCTTCGTCTTCCATTGCTGCAGTCCTTACTATTGGGTATAGTCCGCATCCAGTCGGCCCGAATACCAGAGTATAAGGCTGACGTCGGTCAGGGCGCATTAGACTGACGTCAGTACGTCAGGGTACTAATGCGCATGACCGGCGTCATATCCTCAGTCTTTTGCCGCTGTCCGATGCAGAAGCAGTTTTGCGAGTGCAGGTTGGCGTTCTGAAATATTTCGAACCGGAGTTTCAGACCGAATCAGAGTTGGCTAAGTACCCGTTGGGGAACATTTTTGTTTTTCTTGCCTCAGTATTTAACCGGATGTCAGAAAAGTGAATAACTGTATTTCTTGTGGGAAACAAATACCTCATAGGGATTACCATACATTGTGTATACCTTGTTTAGGGCCTGAGCACGACGTTGTTGGTTGCCGCTCTTGTGCTAGGTTTAACAAACGCACTATTAAGAGGAGGTTAGACTGTGCCAGATTAGTGTTTGGGAAGCGTTGCAATTATAAAATGCCGTCGGATGCTCCGGCGCCCGCTTCGTCAAGAAGCGCAGGGACAAAACAGCGAAGCCTAGGGTTGATGAACCGGCAGTCCCAGGCGTCGGTTCTTTAGATGGCTCAGTGGAGCCAGAGGTTTTGCCAGGAGTTTCTATAGAGTCTCAGGCAGAAACTTTGCTGTTACAGGATGTACCCTCTCAGGAGGCAGGCCAGGCTGAGGGGGCTTCTCAGGTAACTATTCTTCCCTCTCTTCCCAAAGTAGTTAGAGCCTCTCCTTCTGTTGCCAAAACTTCTTTTAGAGGTAGGCCAACTTCAGCTTCAGTAGGGGCTTCTCCTAGCCTTTCGGGTTCTGTGCCTAAGAAACATATGCTTAAAATGGCAGAAGATTTGATTACTATGATTAGAGGTTCTATGGGCCCTCCTGATAAGAGGCCTAGAGTGGAACCAGAGTTTGACAGTTTTGAACAGGGTTCAGGGGCTTCTGAATCTTCTGCGGAAGATTTGCAGGAGTATCCTCATTATTCTGATTCTGATGTGGATGATGCCACTCCTTCGGCTTCTCCTCCTGAGGATTTTTCATTTTCAGAGACTCTGCATTCCATGAGGGAGCACTTTAAATGGGAAGGCCAGGATTACTCTGATTCCAGGAAGAGGCTTAGGGAATTCTTGTTTTTACCCCAGCATAGGCCCTTAGCTATACCGCCTGTGTTGCATGTGGTGGAAGATGTTTTTGCAGAGGCTTCCCTGAACCCTGATTCTTTGCCTCCTGCTCCTGTTAAACCTGATAGGTACTATAGGGTGCCCGAAGCTCATAAATATTTGTTTAAGAGTCCTAGGGCGGACCCAGAAACTGTTTCTCAGGGGCCTAAAGGTGTTAAGGCCTCTGTGGTTAAGAATCCTGTTCCCACTGACAAAGAGGCAAGGGCATTAGATAGGTGGGGTAAGAAAGTGTATACTTCTTCCACTCTAGCCATGAGGGCGTTAAATTGTCAGTTTCACATGCTGAAATATCAAAATTATCTCCTTTCACAATTGAAATCTAAGGTGGATGCTTTGGCGGAAGGTATTGATTGTAAAGACTTGCTGGATTTAGTTTATGTGTCTGAACAAGTGGGCAAGCATTCTTTGCAATGTGGTTTTGATGCTGTGCAGGCCTCCTCGAGGGTGGCTGCCACTAGTTCTGTTCTTCGCAGGCATGCCTGGTTGAGGGATCAAAATTTGGCTGAGCATGTTAAGACAAGGATTTTGGATGCTCCTTTACAGTCTGATGTGTTGTTTGGTTCACCTGTGGAAGCAGTTTTGAAGAAAATGGAGGACAAAGCTAAGTCTATGCGAACTGTTAAAGATTTTTTGCAGGTACAGCCACCGAAGTTTAGTAGAAATTGGCCTGCTAAGGGGTGGACATATCCTGCTTATGATTCCCAGTCTAGGGGTAGGTCTAGACGTGGTAGGGGCAGGGCTCAAGGTTCTTTTAGGCCTAGAACAGGGAGTTCACCTGCTCAGACTTTTGGTGAGGGCAGGGGTCAGTCCTTTCGTAAACAGACCCAATGACCTGCCTTTTCAGCTGCCAGTAGATTCTCGTCTGGCAGCTCCTTTGGAAGGACAACTGTCTCTTTTCGAAGGAATTTGGGATTTAATTACTCAAGACAGATGGGTGTTGGACATCATTCTACCAGTCCCTGTGTCAAAAAGGGGCCTAGGATTTTATTCTCGCATGTTCCTAGTACCAGAGAAGGGGAACACGTGGAGACTGCTTTTGGATTTATCTCTCCTCAACACTTATCTGGACATTCCCAAGTTCGAGATGTTGACGTTACAACAGCTTTTACCACTGCTGGGCAAAGATCACTGGATGGTAACTTTAGATCTCAAGGAAGCTTACCTTCATGTGCATATCAGGCTAAGTTACAGGAAGTATCTGCAGTTTCAAGCTGGAGATTCTCATTATCAGTTCTCTGCGTTGCCCTTTGGCTTATCTACTGCCCAGAGTATTCACAAAGGTTCTGGCTCCAGTGATAGCTTACTTCAGGCTACAAGGACTTCAAATCTATCCTTATTTAGACGACTGCCTGATTCTGGCTCAAGAAAAGGAAGACCTTCTACAGCATCTGGACTATCTTATAGCAGTGCTAAGATGCCTAGGGTATTCTGTGAACGAAATAAAGTCCAGTCTAGTACCCTCTCAACACATGTGCTTTCTGGGTGTGAGACTGAATACAGCAGCCCAGATGGCCTTTTTAACCCCGGACAAACGAAAGAGTCTGTCACTTTACTTCCATCCACTATCTCATCAGTCCGTGCTGACTGCAGAGACAGTCCTTCCAGCATTAGGGTTCATGGCATCTTGTATTCTGGTGCTTCCCAATGCCAAACTGCATATGAGGAAGTTACAATGGTATCTCAAAAATGTATGGACACAGCACTGCCAGGATTTAGACACTGTCATTCAAATAATACCTTGCCTTCAAAGAGTATTTTTGTGGTGGGCTCAGGAATGTCACCTAAACAAGGGACTCTCTGTGACCCGGCCAGAGGCGAGTCAGATTTTACCGACAGATGCCTCAGACATTGCTTGGGGAGCTCATCTAAATGCAAAGTGGATACAAGACAAGTGGCCTGCCAGACTACAGCATCTACATATCAACATAAAGGAGATGTTAGCAGTCCAGTTCGCATTTCTGGCTTTCAAGGAGTTACTTCTTCCAGGGCAGGTGTTGATTCTAACAGACAACACAACTGTCATGTGGTACTTCAACAAACAAGGGGAACACATTCTTATCCTCTATGCAGGCATGCAATGATTTTATTGGAGACTGCGCTACGCTTGCACCTAACTCTTCAGGCAAGGTTTCTGCCAGGAGCCCAGAACTCCTTCGCAGATGTGTTAAGCAGACAAATCATGGATCCCCACAAGTGGAAACTGGATCTTCATGTATTTCAGAAATTGACAGTGTCATGGGGAACTCCAGACATAGATCTGTTCGCTTCTCCACTAAACCACCAGCTGCCACAGTTTTGCACAAAGGGGTTTCATCACACAGCTTGGAAAGTGGATGCTCTGTCTTTCAGTTGGACAAACCTTCATCTGTCTGCCTTTCCACTTCTGCCTCTTCTTTCAAAGGTACTGTTAAAGGTCAGACAGGACAGGCCAAGGATGATTTTGATAGCTCCAGATTGGCCTCGGCAACACTGGTACCCTCTACTACGGAGTCTGGTAAAGAAGCCTCCATGGCCTTAACCTTTGATTCCACATCTGTTATCCCAGCAGGACGGTCATCTGCTCACTGTCAAGCTTCACTCTCTTCCTCTGACAGCCTGGCATATTCTGTGTTGAAACACAGCAGGTCTCAACTTCCTCAACAAGTTTTAAATGTGATTATGGAAGCTAGAAGACCTAGTACAAGGAAAGTGTACGCAGCAAAATGGAAGAGATTTTTATTTTGGAGTAAAGCAAAGAATTTGGAGATTTCTGAGCCTAATTTGAGTATGGCTCTTCAATATCTTACTGAGTTACTGGACAAGGGTCTGTCCTTCTCTTCCATCAAGATTCATGCTGCAGCAATCTCAGCTCACTATGATTGTGACCCACCATTGTTTTCATCCCTTGTTCAAGCAGTTTCTTAGAGGGCTAAGAATATAAGACCCCCACGTAGAGCTCCTACTCCTGCTTGGGATCTCAATTTTGTGTTGGAAAACTTACTCTACAACCTTTGAGCCTGCGGCTACTGCTGAATTGAAATATTTGTCATGGAAGACTGCTTTTTTGTTGGCTATTACTTCTGCAAGAAGGGTGTCTGAGTTGCAGGCCCTTATGGCAGTCGAGCCCTTTTGATTTTCCATAAGGATAGGGTATCATTACGCACTAATCCTTCCTTTATGCCTAAGGTGGTTTCTAGTGTGGCTTTAAACCAAACTATTCATTTGCCTACCTTTTATGCAGACCCCCAAAATAAAGGGGAGAAGATTTTGCATACTTTAGATGTACACAGGCAATTGCGTTATTACTTAAGCAGGACTAAGGATTTTAGGCAGTCTCAGCAGTTGTTTGTTTCTTTTGCTTTGAGTTCGCAGGGCAAGCCTGTGTCAAAACAAACTATTTCTAGGTGGATTGGCTTTTGCATTGCATTTTGTTATTCCCATCATGGCAAGGAGGTTCCAGCTGGGATTAGGCCTCATTCCACTAGGGCTACTGCCACTTCAACAGCATTTCTACGGGGTGGCAACTAAGGATATTTTGGAAGCAGCTACTTGGAGTTCAGTGCATACTTTCTCTAAGCATTATCACCTTCCTATCTACTCTAAGTCTAGGGCTGGTTTTGCCACGGCTGTTTTGCAAGGCATGTTGTCAGCTCCTGCTTCTTTATGATTTGCCAGCCTCCCTTACCTCTGCTTTGGGATTCTACCCAATAGTAAGGACTGCAGCAATGGAAGACGAAGGACATAGTACAGTTTTGTACCTACCATAAATGTAGATGTTCGAGGATTCCATTGCTGCAGTCCAATTTACCCTCCCTCCTTCCCCTCTGTGTTTCGGGGTGGTTGTGTAGGTGATTTACCTGCTTATATTTTTGTATATATTGTTCATGTTTTGGTGCTGGTATTTTGGGCCTTGTCTTTTTAGGGTCTTCTGACATCTGGGGCAAGAAAAGACTGAGGATATGACGCCGGTCATGCGCATTAGTACCCTGACGTACTGACGTCAGTCTAATGCGCCCTGACCGACGTCAGCCTTATACTCTGGTATTCGGGCCGACTGGATGCGGACTATACCCAATAGTAAGGACTGCAGCAATGGAATCCTCGAACATCTACATTTATGGTAGGTACAAAACTGTACTTTTTCTTTAGGTGGAGCATGTCCATTAATTCTGGCTAGATGGAAGCAAGTTAAAGTTAATAGAATATTGTATGCTTGGGCTGCTGGGAGGATGTAAATGTATACTGATTACAATATATGAAGTATTAAGATAATTTCCCTTAATTTTAGAGAAATGGATATCTAAATTAATGTTTTTGGTTTAAGCTATAGACAAGGTTGGAAAAAAAAATATATATATGTATATATATATATATATATATATATATACATCCAAACCCTGGCAATGCCCCTCAAACAAAACAAGGGGAATAGAGGAAGGGTACAGCTACTGCAACAATGAATTATTAGAGCATCTGCTGTTATGATAAGTTTACTTGCCCAACCGTACTATGCTCAATACTTAGATCTCTGTTGGAGTCTGTAGAAGCGAATTACCAAAGCTTAGAATGCTATAAGGATGTGAAAAGACTTTAAGAATCCAGGAGCCCCTGGAGAATTTAATTTTGTTTACTGGGGTAGAGCACTGGTATCTGACCATTTGGAGTTTCAGCCCCGACTACAGGCACAGTAACAAAAGTAAGACTAAAGGTATAATTAAATTAGACAGTATAACATAACAGTGATGTAAAAATACACATATTTAAAAAAAATTTAAAAAGAAGTAGGGTCTGGAGTATACAATGCATAATACAGGTATTACAGCTGATGTAAATATGGTCCAACAAAAGTGTATTTACATGTATGGAGGGGAAGTTTAGCAGTGCAGAGAGTACAAATAGTAAAACACCAAGAGCTACAACAGAAGAGCTAATATCAAGAGAAGTGGGTATTCAGTATATAGTAGGGAATGAATAGGATATATGGGGAAGACGTTAGAGAGGTAAGGAGATTAAGCAGCTAAGGTTTTCTGGGATGAATGCAATAGTAGTGTAGACTGGTCCTAGCAAAGTTTATTCTTGACAAGGAAAAAGAATCCAGTTAGTAGTGCTTTGGGAAGATATAGAATACTTATAGGATCAGTCCCTTTCCAAAATCTACAGAAGAAGCCTAAGCATTGGTAGAGTGGACCTTAACCTCCCTGGCGGTGGCTTGTTATAGTGAGAATAGCAAAAAGAAATAGCATTAGACAGTCATCTAGAAATTCTCTGCTTTGGCAACGGTTATCTTATTTGGAAACCAGTAGCTGATTGGCCTTCCTGTTAGATTTTTTTTTCTGTCCAAGTAATATATTAGCAGCCTTTGGACATCAATAGCAAGTCAATTTCACTTGTTTCTAGAAAGAATACATGGAGATTGATAGACCAATTTAAGGTAAACTATGAAACCACTTTAGATATAAAAAAACTGATTTTGTTCTCAAAGAAACCCTGTCCTTGTGAAAAATGTGGTATGGTTGACTCACTGTAAGAGCTAAGAACTCAAATATTCTTCTGGCAGAAGTTAGAGCAGTTTCCCAAATCAGCCTGATGAGGTGGTTCAGATAGAAGTGGTAGTTTTTTAAGTACAAAGTTAAGATCCCAAGGAGTTGCCACCTGTTTTCTATGTGGATGATTATGTAAAATCCCTTTCAAAAACTGCTTGACTTGTGGACAGAAAGAAAGGGGGATTCTAAGGGCAAATAAGCAGAAATGGCTGAAAATTAATCTTGATAGAGGAGAAAGTCCAGCATATAACTCACACAAATATACTAGAAATCAGAGGCTTCTGGGACTTAAAAATTTCCTGGTTCTTAGTGTGGCACCAGCTAGACTATCTTTTTGGCTCCTTTAGCACCTACTGCATGTCCATAGGAAAAAGGTGCCTATACACCATCACTCATCATCTTGTCAACTGCAGTGTTTTCAGATGGGGTGTTTCAAACAAACCCTGTCTGCTGTGAGTAAAACCAGTCTATGGAAAAGCCTGTGGTAATTACCCTTGAACATTCTCAATAGAAGACAGAAACATTGCTGTCAGGGCTAAAAGGGGGGTCACCACCACTGTCTTTCTGAACTCCTCCTGGATTCTTTACAAGAACCCTATGTATCAGAGGAAAGGGCGGAGAAGCTTAAAAGAACATTTCCCATCTAGGGGAATGAGAAAACATCTGTCTTGAAATCAACCCTGGAGCAGAATTTCTTTACCTGTCTGCTTTGAAACAAATCTATTTGACATGTTCTCCACAGTTAAATCAATTCCTGGAAGACCCTAATGTGTAGCTTCCATTTTTGAAGGTTTATCCTGGTCGTGCTCAGCTTATCTGCTACAATATTTTGTTATGATCTGATACACGAGGACTGTAGAGTCAAACTGAGCTGAGTAGCTACCTCTGAGACCATTCTGGCAAGTCTACAAAGAAGGTAAGATCTGGTTACCCCCCTTGTTTATTTAAATACCATATCACTGTGGTATTGTCTATGATAACTTGCAAAGTTTCACAGAACCACAGATGATTTAAGGCTTTTGAAGCAGTGATTATTACCAGTTTCAATGACATTTATGTGCTTGCATCTGTTCTGTTTTTCACATACACTACAGTTTCACCCTTTTCAATATAGCTACAGCTACCCAAGCAAAATCTGAAGCATTTGTTTTGACAGAAGAGGAGGCAGAAGGGAGAAGAGGATATCTGTGTTGAGAAAGAAGTGGTCCACCCACCGCAATACTGCCCCTCTTACAAACTCCAGAACTGGAATCGTGTTGATACTGAGACCAGAATGACGTGAGGTACCACTGAATTTTTATTAGGTAAAATCTGATTATGCTGGCATGTATTTACATTCCACCTAAAACTGCTATTATGGAGCTTAAGAGAATTTTTGGTGAAATAAGAAGCTTTCAGCAGGGAATATTTATGGGAGGGGACTGGAACTTGATTTCCAATAGTGAGGATGTATCAGTGAGACCTAGAAGGAAAATATAACAAAATGGTAAATTAATGAAGACATTATGAGACTATTTGGTATGGAGGATGGGAATTCTGTAGTAGTAACAAATTACATATTATTCCCAAACATGCTATACTTGGGCTACACTGGATAGAAATGATGCTTCAAAGGAGCATGTTATTTAATTGAAAGCTTTGACACACATCCAATGACTATTTTAGATCTCACTCCAGTACAAACCAAGATAAGGATGCAGGGTAATGAAGTGAAAATAAAATGCATTTCCTACTTATATGTGAGAGGAATTTAAGGACTGCATAATGAAAAAGCATCAAGAATCATTAGGGAAGATAGAAGTAACTTCAGAAGGGATAGCTAGCGAGTGGGACAATATGAAAATGGTGTTTAAAACATGGTAGAAATATGGGGAAAAGTAATACAAATTATTTAGAGGTTTTGATAAGGATAAAGTATTGCACAATAATGGGAATCTCACAAAACAAGAAAAGGAGCAACTTCAGAATGCTAAAGAGAAAATAAAGAAGTATATGGACTATATGCATGAATTTAGAAAGCTTGCTGTTAAGCAACTATATTTGATAAGTCAAGAGCACCAAAAATTTTAGCACAGCAACTTGCGCATTAGAAAGGGGTGTTACCAAACTTAAGGAGCCTACAACAAGAGATATTTAAGAAATGTTATGAAAATTTGTGTAAAGCAGAGGAACATGGAAATCAAGAAATGGCACAAATGTAAATATTTATGGAATAATTTAATTATGCCAAGGTTAGTGGAAGATCAGGCTCAACAATTAACAGCTAAGACGGAAGAGATAAGATACAAATCTTAATGTGTAATCAATGAAAAGGGAACTACCCAGAACAGGAGGTATTCCAGTGAAAAGTTGGAACTTAGGAGGGAATAAAGTTATAAAAATATGGAAGGTCTTGTTTTAATATTTTACAAGTGATTTTTGTGTTGGGGATACTAGCATCTTAGAAGAAAGCGGTGGTGGCTACATTACCCAAAGAGAATAAAGACCCATCAATCCCAGCCTCTTAAAGACCCATTTCAATTTAAACCATGATTATAAAGTGTTTAAGTGTATAACAGTAACATTGTTAGCTAAGAATCAATATGTTTTTTTTGGGGGGGGGGCAAACATTTGACGTTAACAGTTCCTGAAAGAATGGAATGAAAGAAATCACCAGTAATTTTGGTGAGTTATGCTACAAAGAAAACATTCAATACAGTCAGCTGGGATTTTAGGAAGAGGGCAGTGGTACTGTTTGCATTCCTTGATAGAATAATGCAGTTAATTAGGAAGATAAAAGAAGGGATGGAGGAATGAAATAAGGTGTGAGGGTATTTCTCCAACAATATGTTTGAAAAGAGGAACCATGCAGTGGTGTTCTCTTTCGCTTTCATTTGCTTAACATTTAGAATCACTGGCAAAGAAAATAAGGGAATCAAATTCAGGGTAAACAGTATGTCAATCAGGAAAAGTTATCTTTATTTGTAGAAGATATTATTTTGTACTCGATAAATTTAGAATATGGCATTTAAGTTTTATGGATTATTTTGGGACAGTTTCATATCTCTTTGGGATTTAAAACTAATGAAGATAAAACAAAAGCTATAGCACCAAACTATGTGCCCACAAAATAAGCTGTTGCTAAAAAGGTATAATTAGTAGTTCATATAAAATAATGCATGACAACTATAAAAATCAATCAGAGATGATTAGAAATGACTGGGAAGAGAAAGAATGGAAAGGCATTTTACAATGGAACTACAGGTAGACGTCTGTATGGGGTTTTGCCTAAGTATTTTATACCCCTATCACACCAGAGAATTTTTCTACAGGTAGATAGCAAATGTTGGAGCTGTGATGGGAAAACCGGTGAGAGAAATAACCTGGAACATGATTCTTGGGAATATAAACAGTTGGCAGATTTTAAAAATTTCCCTGCAAAGTAACTTGTCATAAACATTGGGGAATTCACTAGGAAGCAGAATCTGAATTGCATAAATGTAGTAAGGCCTTATAAAATTAATGTTTTAATTAATTAATGTTGCCAAAAAAAGCAAATACTATAAAACAGGAATCAAAATCTAAACCAGCTGTAACTGAGTATTGCAAAAGAGGTGAAGGTGTGATCTTTAGAAAGGAAAAGAGCAAATTATGTAGAAACAAATGGATTTTAGGAATAATATGCTCAGAATAATGTTCAAGAGAGGTGAGGTTTAAGGAAAGGCATACATTGATCAATTTATGTAACGTTGGAGTGAATAATTGTTAAAAACAAAACATATCTATCTCTCTCTCTATATATAAATATATATGTATAAAATGCATAATAAAGGTTAATAGTTTTTCATGTCTCTCAGTGTGTGTACCTGTCACGGTCTAAAATGGGATGTAGTAAAGATGTCTAAATCATAAACAAGTGACAGTTTCATAGCTGAAGAAAATGATTGCCAGACATTTAAGGGGTAAAGAACTGCCTTACTTGTCAATAATTCTTTACTATGCAGATCTTAGAGAATACAACCTTGAGCTATTTCCCTGTGAGATTTATCAGCACAGGCTTATCTGTACTGTTCAACATACTCCTGCATATTTAAAAGAACTGCAGCTGCCCAGCTTTGACATCAGCAAATTTATCTATTATCTAGAAACTACAGAATAAAATCGTCAAAATATTTAAAGCTGCAGAGATAAAGAGGAAATTAAGAATGGCATAATGCCTGTTTCATCTTATCCCTTTGCTGAAAATGGGAGAAGGAATCCTTCCCACATGGGACTTTTTGAGAGTTGTCATCTACCCTTACATACAAAAAATGAGCTTCAGGCTGACTGTCAGTCTAATGCATGTAACAAACACAAGGCATTTTTTAATGACAGATAATGGAGATTGAATTGATGGTTAAGAGAAATTTAAGAGCTCCTCCAGCAGAGAGGAACTGGCAGACTAAATGGCAGGTAGCTTTTATCTAATATTAATTCTCCCAAGTTTCAATGATTCTGAGATAGTTACAGGAATCCTAACTAGCTGGTTTATTTATATCGAGGTGTTATTTATATAAGGGTGGCATTACGATGAAACAGCAGACAAATGCCACATTCCAAAAGGTACTTTTCTTTCAGTCCAGTCTTTAGCACAAGATAACACCTTTTATTGTCAGTTAAATATTAACAAAATACTTTAACATACTGCACAGGATTTTCATTGGGACACCAAGCCATTATCTGGGTTCTCCTGGTAATTTATCTACTTCACAACTTAAAAATTACAAAAAAAAAATAAAAATCCTATTTTACAGACCATTCAGTAAACTGGAAAATGGGAAAGTTGTGTAAAATCTTTCCATAACCATAGATGTCCTTCTCTTCCATGTTGCAGTATTCTACATGTGGGTTTACCCTTCTTCTTTTCACTTACGTCTGGCCAGTACTCCAAAGTTTTTCAATCCCTCAAGATGCGTTGGGTGTCTGATGTGGCTGCAGGAATGTGGGCCAAAAAAGTGACGTTTTCACGCACCAGCCCTCAGAACAGAAAGCCCCAGTTGGAGCCAGTCCTAGTAGGGCATAGCCTGTCCAGTCCCACCCTGAAGAGCAAGTGGAACCTGACAGGAGGGGAAGGAGGGAGAGAAGGAATACTGCAACATGGAAGAGAAGGACATCTATGGTTAATGTAAGATTTTACACATCTTTCTTATGCCCTTCTATTCCAATGTTGCAGTATTCTACATGTGGGTGAATGCCAAAGCTCACTGTGAATTGGGTGGTGGTCTGGAAGAAGTTTCCAGGAATCCATGAAGGATAACCCTGGCCCTAGAGATGTGGCCCAGCTTGTAATGCTTGGTAAAAGTGTGCACTGAGGACCAAGTAGCTGCTTCAAGGATTGTGTAGGTGTCTAGGCCCTTAAAGAAGGCTCCAGAAGAGGCCATTGCTCTGGTGGAGTGGGCTTTAACATTGCCCTGCAAGGTTTTTCCATGGTACAAGTAACAGAAGGAAATGGCCCTAGAGATCCAGGCCAAAATGGTCTGTTTGGTCACTGCTTTCCTCAGGGCTCTGGGGTGGAAGGAGACAAACAGTTGGTCAGATTTCCTAATGGACTTGGTTTTATGAAGATAAAGCCTAAGCTGTCTGTGGACATCTACGGAATGAAGTACTCTTTCACAATCTCCCTGTGGGTTGGGGAAAAAGGTGTGCAGGTGTATGGCCTGGTTTAAAGATAGGTCATTCACTACCTTGGGTGAAAAGGACGGGTTAGTCCTGGGAGTAACCCTGTCAAGGTGGAAGACTAGAAAAGGCGGTGTAGCCATCAGAGTTTGTAGCTCTGAGACCCTTCTGGCTAAGGTCAGAGCCACCAGTAAAACATTTTTCCATTTGCACAATTTTAGGGAGGCTTCGTCAGTTTCCTGTGAGGTCTCAGGTGAAGAACCCCTTTGAGGAAGAGTTTGGCTGGAAGTCTGAATGCTAGGGGTGGATCCAGAGGGAGAGTGTGGTTTCAAAGAACAGTAAGCCAGACCTGTCTGCAATAGTTCACACAGGTAAGACAAGATCAGAGGGATGTCGCTTGCCAGCAGATCCGACTGTCTTTTGTGACATCATATGGAAAACCTTTTCCATTTTGAAATAAAATTTTCTTGTGTTAAGTTTCCTGGCCTCCTGCAGGACATTGAGCATGTCCTCATTGTACAGGTGTCTAAAGGGAATCAGAAGTCTATCAACCACAGGGTGACATGCAGAGACTACCACTGTGGGTGTATCTGTGTTCCCTTGTGCTGTGTGATGAGGTCCACTGAGGGGTAACCTATGGTGATTGCCCTTGGACAAATGAAGGAGGAGGGGGAACCAGTGTGGTCTTGGCCACTAGGAGTCACCAGCAAGGTCTTTGGTGTGTCCTGCTGAATTTTCAGCAGCACCTTCTGAATCGGGAGGGGGGGGGCATACAGATATTTTCCCTTTTAAGAAAATGAGAAGGCATCTGTTGCCAGTGCCTTGGGGTCTGGTGTCCTGGTGCAGATGCCAGGAAGTTGCCTGGTGATGGAGGAGGCAAACAGGTCTTTTTGAGGTGAACGCCATTGGTGGGCCAGATCCCAGAAAACATCTCTGTTGAGCATCCATTCATGGTTGTTTGAGATGGCCCTACTGAGATAATCTGCCTGGGAGTTGTGAAGGGAGGGGATGTAAATTGTCTGTAGGGTAATCCCCTGCAAGGTGGCCAGTTCCCATGCCAGCAGAGCCAGTCTGTGAAGGAGGTAGGATTTGGTCCCTCCCTGTTTGTTGAGATAACACAGGACAGTGGTATTGTCTGTGAAAATCTTGAGAGGGCCTTGATGGAGGTAGGGTAGGAAGACTTGTAGAGCTAGGAGGATAGCCCTCATCTCTCTGACACTGATGTGCTCTAGTTTGTGTGTGTTTGCCCACAAACAATGCACCTGTCTTTGGCCTAGAGTTGCTCCCCATCACAGATCTGAAGCGTCTGTATGCATGACCTGAGTGGGTGGGGGTGGTTGGAGAGGAAGGCCTGGGTTCTTGGCCACCTGTCCCAGCCACCACTGAATTTCCTGTTTCAGGCAGGGGAGAAGAGGTACCCTGAATTCCAGGGGATGGGAATGCTGGGTCCAGACCGACCGAAGATACCACTGTAGTTTCCTCATGTGCAGTCTTGCTAGGGGGAGCATGGGTATAGTGGCTGCCATGTAACCCAGAACCCAGGGTGAGCATCCTGAAGGTAGGCACCTTTAGGATGGGGTTGAGCCATGAGAGATCTAGAATAGGTCTCCATGGTCCATCTTTTCTGGGAACCAGAAAGATTCTGGAGTAAAATCCTCTTCCTTTTGTTTTCCAAGGCACTGGTTCTATGGTGCCTTGAGCCAGCAGAGCTTGCAGTACCAGTTGCAGTAGGAGTAGCTGACTGGTGGGTGGCTGTGGAGTGCCCAGTCTTATGGGGATGGGGTGATCCAGGTCACAGAGTAGCCATTCTGGATGATGGAAAGAATCCATTTGTCTGAGGTAATTTGGGACCATACAGGAGACAGTGAGGGACAGGGGTAGGAGGGGTAGGTAATGAGGTTGGCAGGTAGTCAGACACTACCTGCCCTATCTTGAAAGGGGGATCTCTGGCTGGTGGCTGGAGAGGCTCTGGTCAGAGGGGCCTGCTTTCTAGGAGGTCTCCTGGGCCTGGAGGGAGCCACAGGGTGAGAAGGTTTTCTAATGAATTGCGTTTTGGTAGGACAGTTCCTATGGAACTTAGGGATAGGCAAAACTAGCAGGTGTTTTACATCCTACATTTCTTTACCTTTTTGTTGTAGAGACTTGAAGAGGTCAGCTACTTTGGTGCCAAACAAGGCAGAATGGTCTAGATGGGCATCAGTCAATTTAGCTCTGTTGTCATCAGGGAGGGGCTGCAGATGTAGACAGGAGTATCTCCTTAAAGCAGACACTGATGCAGCTGACCTGGCTGAGGCTTCAGCTGCATCAGAGCTGCACCTTATGGAGTGTCTATTCACCTGGGAGGTGAGAGCTAGCAGGAAGGACAGGCATGCGTTGGCGCACAGTCTGGTATGTCAGCCAATTCCTTAGTGGACTTATCCAGTAGGGCTGAGGAGTACTTACCCATGTGAGTCTGGTAATTTGTGGCCCTGAAAGCCAGGGTAGCTAATGTGTAGATTTTCTTCCCCAGACATTCCATTGTCTTGCTGTCCTTGTCAGTTGGAAGAATGGTTGTGGTAGGAAGCAGCTTGGAAGCTCTATTGGTGGAAATGGAGATAGTGGCTGGGTCAGCTGGGGGGCAAAAACAGAAATTTGTCTGATTCTGGGATCTTGTACAATCTGTCAGCCCTGCGAGGGGCTGGAGGTTGGGAGTCCGGGTTAGGCTGGACCCCCCTGTAAAGACATCCAGAAAAGTCGGCAGAATAGGAGGGTTAGTAGAAAAACGGAGAGTCCATCTGTATGAGGTCATAGAACCTCTTTTGCACCTCAGTCATGTCAGTGGATTCCCACTTAAAGTTATCTATCATTTTACAGTTTCCCCAAAAGTTAAATCCTCTGCTGGGGAGTCAGGCTCAATGGACTCTTCCTCTGGTGATCCATACCCCAGGGGGGAAGAGATCTGTGAGGAATAGGTGAGGGATTCCTCTGAGGACTCTGAAAGTTCTTAGTCTTCTTCATCCCTCCTTACTGTATTAGTGGTCAGAGGTTTAGGACTTGAGAGAGGAAGGACAATGCTAGGGCTCCCTGTTGTAGTTGGACGTAGGGCCATGAAGGCATTGAATAGGCTTTGGCTGAAAGCTTGCTAATCAGGCATGCTCTCAGGCGATGAACAGAGATGCTTTGTCTTTTGTTTTTTCTTGAGGGGCCTAGCTGGCATCTAGGTAGGAGAAGGCCTTGAGTCAGACCGAGGGATGGAATCAGTGGAATCTGATGGGCCCACAGAGTGCTGGACCCCCCTGGCATCTGCAGCAGATGCTGGTAAAACCTCTACGGACGTGCTGTCCACTCAGGATTGTGTGGCTTCCTCATAGGTACCTGCTTTATCCTGTCTGGCAGAAGCCGATTCCTCTGCCAGGCCGATGTCGGCCACAGGCTGAGGTACGGGCAGTAGAGACGCAGCAGAAGAGCTAGGCCACATGGCTTTGGCCTTCTTTAGGCAGTTCAGACAGGGCATCAGACATGCCTTCCATTCCTAACACAAGTTGCTTTAACCACTGGTTCTCCAGATAAAGGTTCAGAGTATGCAAATGGTGACATACGGTCTTGAGGACGAATGCCTGACAAATAGGGCAGTTCTCGTGGTCGTGTTCCTTACCCAAACAAAAAAAGCACTGATCGTGGGTGTATTTGTGGGAGGGGGGGTCTGCTGGCCACACTTATAATTGCTCCTTCCAGATGACATGAACAGTCTATATATAAAAAGAGAAGGACTGAAAGGTTCCCCATTGGGGTACTTATCTGAATTTTTTCTAATCCATCAGTGAGTAGCAGGAATACCTGGCGTATGACTGGTGGCTGAAAAGTTCTGGAGGGCTGGTGCGTGCAGATGTCACTTTTATGGCTCATGTTCCTGCAGCCACGCGACACACTTGATGGACTGAAAACTTTGGAATACTGGCTGGACGTGCGCAAAAGGAAAAAGGGTTAGTCCTGGGAGTAACCCTGTCAAGGTGGAAGACTAGAAAAGGTGGTGTAGCCATCAGAGTTTGTAGCTCTGGGACCCTTCTGGCTAAGGTCAGAGCCACCAGTAAAACATTTTTCCATTTGCACAATTTTAGGGAGGCTTCGTCAGTTTCCTGTGAGGTCTCAGGTGAAGAACCCCTTTGAGGAAGAGTTTGGCTGGAAGTCTGAATGCTAGGGGTGGATCCAGAGGGAGAGTGTGGTTTCAAAGAACAGTAAGCCAGACCTGTCTGCAATAGTTCACACAGGTAAGACAAGATCAGAGGGATGTCGCTTGCCAGCAGATCCGACTGTCTTTTGTGACATCATATGGAAAACCTTTTCCATTTTGAAATAAAATTTTCTTGTGTTAAGTTTCCTGGCCTCCTGCAGGACATTGAGCATGTCCTCATTGTACAGGTGTCTAAAGGGAATCAGAAGTCTATCAACAACAGGGTGACGTGCAGAGACTACCACTGTGGGTGTATCTGTGTTCCCTTGTGCTGTGTGATGAGGTCCACTGAGGGGGTAACCTATGGTGATTGCCCTTGGACAAATGAAGGAGGAGGGGGAACCAGTGTGGTCTTGGCCACTAGGGAGTCACCAGCAAGGTCTTTGGTGTGTCCTGCTGAATTTTCAGCAGCACCTTCTGAATCGGGAGGGGGGGGGCATACAGATATTTTCCCTTTTAAGAAAATGAGAAGGCATCTGTTGCCAGTGCCTTGGGGTCTGGTGTCCTGGTGCAGATGCCAGGAAGTTGCCTGGTGATGGAGGAGGCAAACAGGTCTTTTTGAGGTGAACGCCATTGGTGGGCCAGATCCCAGAAAACATCTCTGTTGAGCATCCATTCATGGTTGTTTGAGATGGCCCTACTGAGATAATCTGCCTGGGAGTTGTGAAGGGAGGGGATGTAAATTGTCTGTAGGGTAATCCCCTGCAAGGTGGCTAGTTCCCATGCCAGCAGAGCCAGTCTGTGAAGGAGGTAGGATTTGGTCCCTCCCTGTTTGTTGAGATAACACAGGACAGTGGTATTGTCTGTGAAAATCTTGAGAGGGCCTTGATGGAGGTAGGGTAGGAAGACTTGTAGAGCTAGGAGGATAGCCCTCATCTCTCTGACACTGATGTGCTCTAGTTTGTGTGTGTTTGCCCACAAACAATGCACCTGTCTTTGGCCTAGAGTTGCTCCCCATCACAGATCTGAAGCGTCTGTATGCATGACCTGAGTGGGTGGGGGTGGTTGGAGAGGAAGGCCTGGGTTCTTGGCCACCTGTCCCAGCCACCACTGAATTTCCTGTTTCAGGCAGGGGAGAAGAGGTACCCTGAATTCCAGGGATGGGAATGCTGGGTCCAGACCGACCAAGATACCACTGTAGTTTCCTCATGTGCAGTCTTGCTAGGGGGAGCATGGGTATAGTGGCTGCCATGTAACCCAGAACCCAGGGTGAGCATCCTGAAGGTAGGCACCTTTAGGATGGGGTTGAGCCATGAGAGATCTAGAATAGGTCTCCATGGTCCATCTTTTCTGGGAACCAGAAAGATTCTGGAGTAAAATCCTCTTCCTTTTGTTTTCCAAGGCACTGGTTCTATGGTGCCTTGAGCCAGCAGAGCTTGCAGTACCAGTTGCAGTAGGAGTAGCTGACTGGTGGGTGGCTGTGGAGTGCCCAGTCTTATGGGGATGGGGTGATCCAGGTCACAGAGTAGCCATTCTGGATGATGGAAAGAATCCATTTGTCTGAGGTAATTTGGGACCATACAGGGAGACAGTGAGGGACAGGGGTAGGAGGGGTAGGTAATGAGGTTGGCAGGTAGTCAGACACTACCTGCCCTATCTTGAAAGGGGGATCTCTGGCTGGTGGCTGGAGAGGCTCTGGTCAGAGGGGCCTGCTTTCTAGGAGGTCTCCTGGGCCTGGAGGGAGCCACAGGGTGAGAAGGTTTTCTAATGAATTGCGTTTTGGTAGGACAGTTCCTATGGAACTTAGGGATAGGCAAAACTAGCAGGTGTTTTACATCCTACATTTCTTTACCTTTTTGTTGTAGAGACTTGAAGAGGTCAGCTACTTTGGTGCCAAACAAGGCAGAATGGTCTAGATGGGCATCAGTCAATTTAGCTCTGTTGTCATCAGGGAGGGGCTGCAGATGTAGACAGGAGTATCTCCTTAAAGCAGACACTGATGCAGCTGACCTGGCTGAGGCTTCAGCTGCATCAGAGCTGCACCTTATGGAGTGTCTATTCACCTGGGAGGTGAGAGCTAGCAGGAAGGACAGGCATGCGTTGGTGCACAGTCTGGTATGTCAGCCAATTCCTTAGTGGACTTATCCAGTAGGGCTGAGGAGTACTTACCCATGTGAGTCTGGTAATTTGTGGCCCTGAAAGCCAGGGTAGCTAATGTGTAGATTTTCTTCCCCAGACATTCCATTGTCTTGCTGTCCTTGTCAGTTGGAAGAATGGTTGTGGTAGGAAGCAGCTTGGAAGCTCTATTGGTGGAAATGGAGATAGTGGCTGGGTCAGCTGGGGGGCAAAAACAGAAATTTGTCTGATTCTGGGATCTTGTACAATCTGTCAGCCCTGCGAGGGGCTGGAGGTTGGGAGTCAGGGTTAAGGAATGCTGATGTAAAGACATCCAGAAAAGTCGGCAGAATAGGAGGGATAGTAGAAAAACGGAGAGTCCATCTGTATGAGGTCATAGAACCTCTTTTGCACCTCAGTCATGTCAGTGGATTCCCACTTAAAGTTATCTATCATTTTACAGTTTCCCCAAAAGTTAAATCCTCTACTGGGGAGTCAGGCTCAATGGACTCTTCCTCTGGTGATCCATACCCCAGGGGGGAAGAGATCTGTGAGGAATAGGTGAGGGATTCCTCTGAGGACTCTGAAAGTTCTTAGTCTTCTTCATCCCTCCTTACTGTATTAGTGGTCAGAGGTTTAGGACTTGAGAGAGGAAGGACAATGCTAGGGCTCCCTGTTGTAGTTGGACGTAGGGCCATGAAGGCATTGAATAGGCTTTGGCTGAAAGCTTGCTAATCAGACATGCTCTCAGGCGATGAACAGAGATGCTTTGTCTTTTGTTTTTTCTTGAGGGGCCTAGCTGGCATCTAGGTAGGAGAAGGCCTTGAGTCAGACCGAGGGATGGAATCAGTGGAATCTGATGGGCCCACAGAGTGCTGGACCCCCCTGGCATCTGCGGCAGATGCTGGTAAAACCTCTACGGACGTGCTGTCCACTCAGGATTGTGTGGCTTCCTCATAGGTACCTGCTTTATCCTGTCTGGCAGAAGCCGATTCCTCTGCCAGGCCGATGTCGGCCACAGGCTGAGGTACGGGCAGTAGAGGCGCAGCAGAAGAGCTAGGCCACATGGCTTTGGCCTTCTTTAGGCAGTTCAGACAGGGCATCAGACATTCCTTCCATTTCTAACACAAGTTGCTTTAACCACTGGTTCTCCAGATAAAGGTTCAGAGTATGCAAATGGTGACATACGGTCTTGAGGATGAATGCCTGACAAATAGGGCAGTTCTCGTGGTCGTGTTCCTTACCCAAACAAAAAAAGCACTGATCGTGGGTGTATTTGTGGGAGGGGGGGTCTGCTGGCCACACTTATAATTGCTCCTTCCAGATGACATGAACAGTCTATATATAAAAAGAGAAGGACTGAAAGGTTCCCCATTGGGGTACTTATCTGAATTTTTTCTAATCCATCAGTGAGTAGCAGGAATACCTGGCGTATGACTGGTGGCTGAAAAGTTCTGGAGGGCTGGTGCGTGCAGATGTCACTTTTATGGCTCATGTTCCTGCAGCCACCCGACACACTTGATGGACTGAAAAACTTTGGAATACTGGCTGGACGTACGCAAAAGGAAAAAGGGTAAACCTACATGTAGAATACTGCAACACTGCAACAGAAGGACATATACAGATCACATCTTTTTTAATTCAAATACTTCTGGTATTTGTTACTATAAGTCTTAAATCTGCTCTAAAATTGACCAGCTTCATCTCACCATCCAATGTTTGGCTGCAGAAATACCTGGCACCTTTGAATTACTCTCACACAGAGTACAAATTGTGGCTTTATCTAATGTGCATCACTACACTACGACTTTATGTTTCACTGTTTTTTTTTTTTTTAATCCTGAAATGTATGTCCAATAATAAATGAAAAAAAAAATATTCAGGAGCAGCTCCCTGTATTCCCCATGTAAGGGGCTGACATATACTACACATTTGCACAGCAATGAGAAAAAGGAAAACTCCATTATGCTGCACCTCATTCCTACACAATAACAGTTGAGGCTTCAACCAAATGCAGTAAAAAACATGATAAAAAAACTGCTTGCTGTAACTGTATTCCTCTAAATATAACAACTCCATGTATCCCATACAGTCTGTTTTTTAAGAATATTAAGTGTAGGGAAAGGATGAAATGACACTATCACTTAAGTTTAAAAGTATCTGGGTCATGCTTATATTTCCTGATTCTAGAAGGAGGAGTCATATTTCCTTCTGCCTTCACATTTAGGCAGGTAAAATGGCAGAGCATAGAAAAAAAATCACTATTGAAATGGCTGGGCAGAAACATCCCTTTAAATGGAACATTTGTTTTTACCTTGACTAATGACAGTTCTGAGATGTGATGAAGGCTGCCAAGAAATTTAAAGGCAGAGACTTCCAAGATGGCTGTGCACTGAGTAACAGGTTAGTTCTAGCTCTCCCAGTGTGAAAACAGAAACTTGGTAGTGAAAGACAGTCAACTTATATTTCTGGGTAAATTTCAATAACTGACTAGTAAGGGCACTATCTAGATAACAGGAGAAAAGCAATACAGAGGACCTGAAAGAAAATCAACTACAAAAGATGAGGAAAAAACTCTAACTGGGATGAGTACAGTAGCTGTTCGGCAAGAAATGCAAGCTCCAGAGATGACTTCCAGCAACCTAGATGAAAGAATGAATAAGACAACTGCACAAAGACCTGACTAAAATAAATGAAACACTGATGGAGTACACTAAAACAACAAAAGGCTGGAAAGAAATGGAAGAAGCTTTAAACAGATATTTAGATGAGGTGATAAAACTGCAAAATCAGAGGTCAAAATGAAAAAAAAAAAAGCTGGATGAATATGAGACTCTTCAAGGAGACATTTCAAAAAATAATAAAATTAGAGGACAGAGCATGTAGGGAAAACCTGAGATTTTCTGCTGTACCAGAGAATCTGTAAGGAACAGACTGTATTAATTTTATGAAAGCACAAAAATCAGCAACTGGACCGGTATTCCACAGCAGCAGTTGTTAACTGAAAGGGCACATTGTGTGTATGCTTCAAGCCTGGCTATGAGAAAGCAACCTAGACCTTTAATAGTAATGATGCAATCGTACATGCAGAAGTTGATTCTGACAAAACTGTGGCAGAAGGACAAAGTACTAAAAGTAGGAGACAGCAGAGTGTTTGTGGAGAATGATTACTCAATGTACACCAGGCAGAAGAGTAAATTTATTCCATTATTCAGAGAATGCCGAGGAAGCAGGCATGAGATTCAAACTGCTGTACCTGTTTCCTAGAGGGAAAAAATATCTTTTGATGCAGTACATGCTAAGGAGGAAATGCAAAAGTTTGTCCAGCAAAAAGAGAACTGTGAAACAGAAGGAAATTCTGCTTCTTGTTCTTCTGGTAATAAAGATCACAGAGAGAGACTGCCAGTGAAACCTTTTCCAATGTTTCAACAGAAAATGGTAGAGACAAGGAAAAAACATGAGATTACTAGAAGAATCAAGAGTACACTGAAAATGAAGTAGAGACAGGATTTGGGAGATGGAGATGAACAGGAGTAAAATCAGTAACTTGGAAATTGACAAATGTGTGATTACAAAGCCATAATTATATTTGTTAAACATGACAAAACAAACAAATCAGGAATTATTGGACTTTTTTTTTTAACTTTGCCAAACTTGTAGGGGACTCTAAAGCATATGCCCTACTTCACGTCATTAATATTGGGAAAAAAATACTTATGAGAGGGGAAGAGGAGGGAGAACATATAGTGCACGATTTTCTTTGCATGCTACAAAGTAAAGGTTTCTCAGTTATTTTTAAGTGTAATGGGGATGATACTAATGTAAACAGGTGTTCCTGTTTCTTTTTTCTCCTTTGTTCTCTCTTTCTCCTTGTTCAGTTTTAAGAAATTCAATTTAAAAAAAAAAAAAAAAAAGAACAAAAGCCTGGTCAAAAGAGCATGGCAAAAGAAAAACTGATGGATCTAGTAACAGGATTTAAGAGAAAGCAAGTAAATGAAAAAGAGCATTAAATATTATAAAACTTCTTTCTAGCAAATAAACTTATGCTTAGTAGCAGTTCTGTATCTGGTCCTCATGTCTCCAGGGAGACAATCTGATAAAGAAAATTGGCTAGGAGATAATGTTTTCTGAACGTAAAGTGTTTTCCTCTCTGGGACAGCTATATAGATTAAACAAAACCAGACAGCACTTACTGGAAGCATATGCTGTATCATGCGTATTAGCACAGATAACCTTTCATTTAGGTTAACCCAAGTTTGTGAGTGTGGCAATCAGTTTGGGAAACTTGTTCCTATTAGGAGGGTAAAACCTCAATATTTGAAGATGTACATTGCGTTGTGTATTAATAGGTTTTAGCGGGGTACTGGGAGTGTTTTTCTTTTTTTTTTTTTTTTTTTTTTGAGGTGCTTTCAGTAAAACAAAAAGCTTTCTATGATATCTCATAAGCTCAAAGGGTTGACAAGAAATAATTGTATAAAATATCAACTTGCCAAACAGTGTATGCATGTAACTCAAAAGTTGGAACTAGACACTTAACAAAAAAGCTGTTCCACATAAAAGGTGGGAATAATAACGTTTTAACAAAATGATGACTTCCTTGATGTCTTTAAATGTCAAGGGTCTCACAGATTACCATTCTTTCTTTTTTGTATTTAACTATATTAAAAATGTAAAGTGAAAATAGGTATGCTACAGGAGACACATTTGGAAAGAGCTGAACATGTGAATTTGATAGTTTTTTAGGATGGTTATTCAAGGGAATACCTGGGAGAAATGAAAAGAGGAGTATGTGTATTAATTGGATGAGGAGCTCCAATAGTGACAGAAGAGGATACAGAAGATAATAGTGGTAGATCTAAAATACTAACGGGTTACTGGCAAGGGAGGAGGATCACACTGGCATGTATTTATTTTACACCTAAAACTGCTATAATGGAGCTTAAGAAAATTCTGGGAGAAATGATCAGCTTTCAGCAAGGAATATTACTTATAGGCGGGGACTGGAATTTGATTTGCAGCAGTAAAGATGTGTCTGAGGGGTCCAGAAGGGAAAATATAACAAAGGTGTGTAGATCTTTGAAAAGATTTATGAAAATATTTGGTATGGAAGATGTGAATTCAGTACTAGGAATTCAGAGTAAATTTACATATTATTCCCCAAGATACAAAAACTGCTAAGCTAGACAGAATTTACATTTCACAGGAACATGTGCATTTAATTGAAAGTCTTGATACATACCCAATAACTATTTCAGATCATGAGCCAATAACTAAAATAACACAAGATAATGAAATAAAAATGAGACACTGGTGCTACCCATCTGTTGAAGAGAGAGAGGAATGTAAGGAATAGGTAGTGGAAATTACTCAAAAACTATTATAGAAAATAGAAATGTCTTCTAAACATATAGCTGAGAAGTGGGATAAAATTACAGTGGAGTTTAAAAATAGGGTGGAAATAAAAGAAAGGAAGATATGGTTAAGAAGTAACAAGAATTATTTAGAGGGACTGACAAATGTTAATGTATTGCAGAACGGGGAATATCATAGAACAAGAACAGCAGCAAAGTACTGTTGTGTACACTTACCATAAATGTAGATGTTCAAGTGTATTTACTGTTGCAGTCATTACATTTGGGTTATCTGCTTGCAGGTAGTCCTCAGTCGGCCTGATTAACAATGTCTTGGGTCTCATGTCATTTGCTGTCCCTTCTTCCATGACGTCAGGTTGTAAGGGGTATAAAACATGCAGCCGATGCCATTACATCAGTTTTTCCTTGCCCCAGATGTCTGGTGCCCCCCTAATGGAAAGCAATTAAATATAAAAGTACAAAGATATACCTCCAACAAAAAAGCAAATACACCAAAATGGCTTTTAAGCATAGTAAAGGAAAGTAGAGGTATAGCCAAAAGAAGTTAGGGGGCTGGAGGGAGGGTTACCAGGACTGCAACAGTGAATACACTCGAACATCTACATTTATGGGAAGTGTACACAACTGTACTATGTTTTTCATGTTTCATTGTTGCAGTCATTACATTTGGGTAGATTCCCAAAGCTATGGCTGGGAGGAGGAATTTAGATAGCATTAGGGCCAGCTATAGGGCCCTGCAAGACTGCAGTGGCAAAGCCAGCTCTGGATTTAGAGAAAATTGGCAAATGATAATGCTTGGTGAAAGTATGTACAGAACTCCGGGTAGCAGCTTCTAGGATGTCCCTGGTAGGGATGCCTCTGTGAAAGGCTGTAGAAGTAGATGCAGCCCTGGTGGAGTGAGGTATGATCCCTTGGGGGATAGGTTTTCCATGGTGTTTATAACAGAAATGAATGCAATGGCTTATCCATTTAGAAATGGTTTGCTTTGAAATAGCCTTCCTCTCTGCCCCTGCAGCAAATGCCACCAGCAGTTGTTCAGATGTCCTTTGAGGTTTAGTCCTGTCCAAGTAGAATCTAAGTTGTCTGTGCACATCTAAGGAATGCAGTATCCGTTCCCCTTTATTCTGTGGATTGAGAAAGAAGGTTGGCAAATGAATGGACTGATTAAGAGCCACACTAGATACCACCTTGGGCATGAAGGATGGATTGGTTCTGAGGGACACCCTGTCCGCATGAAAGATGATGAAAGGCTCCACTGCCATAAGGGCCTGTAATTCAGATACCCTTCTAGCTGAAATGATTGCTAAAAGGAAAGCTGTTTTCCAAGAAAGAAATTTTAAGTCTGCAGTAGCAGTTGGCTCGAAAGGAGGTAGAGTGAGTTTCTCCAAGACAAAGTTAAGGTCCCAGGCTGGGGTTGGAGCTCTCCTGGGTGGTCTCAAATTTTTGGCCCCTCTGAGGAACTGCTTGAGCAGTGGATGAGAGAAGAGGGGAGGGTCTGTGTTACAATGAGCTGAACTGGCGAAGGCGTGGATTTTAATGGAGGAAAAAGACAGGCCCTTGTGAAGCATCTCAGTTAAGTATTGTAAAATCTGAGGGAAATTGGGCGCTGCTGTGCTCATCCCTTGAGATTGGTTCCAGGTACAGAATCTTTTCAATTTTTTAGCATAAGATTTTCTAGTACTAGGCCTCCTTGCCTCTAAAATTATATCCATCACAGGCTTTCTCAGGGATGGTAAAGGAGAGATGAAGTAATTAGCCAGGCTGCAATGTTCAGTATTAGAAGCTGAGAGTACAGAATCTGGTTCTCCTGCTGAGACAGCAATGACGGAGTCTGAGGTATTCCAGTGGAAGTTTGGAAACTAGGAGGGCAAAAAACGATAATCCAGAAGACTTTAACAGTACTTTAAGAGCAGGAGAAATACCAACAGCCTGGAAGAAAGCCGTAATACCTAAAGAGGGTAAAGACTCATCACATCCAGCTTCATACAGGCCCATTTCAATACTAAACCATGGTTATAAAGTGTTTATATCTATAATGGCTAAAAGAATGGGAAAGGTGATACCAAAATTGATAGATATCTATGAATGTGGTTTTTGTGGAAGGAAGGCAAACATTTGACAACATTAACAGAACATTGATGCTCCACAGGGAAGTAGAATCTAAGAAAATACTACTGTTGCTGGTGGGTCTTGATACAGAGAAAGTATCCAACAAGAGTAAGCTGGGACCTTATGAGAGGGACAATGGTAGCATTTGCATTCCCTGATAAAATTCTAAGGGTGCTTAGGATATATGAGGAATCAGAAATGAAAATTAAAGTGGGTGGGTTCCTCTCTGACAATTTATGCTCGAGTAGGGGAAACAGGCAGGGGTGTCATCTTTCCCCTTTGTTACTTGCATTATATTTAGAACTATTGGCAAAAAAATAAGGGACTCAGAAATTCAATGATATATTTGGTATGGTACTCAAGAAAAAAATGGCTGTATTTGCAGATGATATTATTTTATATCTAATAAAACCAGAAAAGGACATTTCAGTGTGGAATATTTTGAAACAGTTTCAAATCTTTTCTGGGTCCAAAATTAATGAAGCTAAAACAAACACAATAGCTGTAAATTATGTACCCACACATGAATTGGTTCAGCAATTCCATATTTATAGGGATATGATAAAATGAAGCACTTAGGAGTATGGATTAAAATGATTCCAGTGTAATAGCCAAGGACATGTGGGAAGAGACTAAACAAAAGATAATACAAAAAAACTGAGAAAATGGAAGTTCTGTTATATGAATATCAAGATACAAGCAGTTAAAATGTGTTTAGTCCCTTTAGTCTTATACACAGGTCAGGCATATTTTTATCAATCAGAGGAGAAGTTGTGGATAGCAATTTATAAAGAGCTGAAGGATTTTATCTGGGAGGGGAAGATGGCAAGAGTCAAGTGGAATAAGCTGATCTTCCAATGGAACAAGGTTGATTGGGATTACCTGATTTGAAGGGGTATTTCAGAGCTACTTAGTTAAGACTCCTATACATAGCACAAGCAGAAACCTATAATTCACAGTGAAAAGGGATGATGATTATGAAACAGGGGGGGGGGGGAGCTCAAGAAACAATGAGATATTGGGATTCTGGATGCAAATCTTTAAGGAGAATAATAATCATACAGAATATTATATTCATTAAGCAGCAGAAAGTGTTCTAAGAATTTAACATGGGAATGGAGAAAGAAGATTCTGATGATGACTGCAATTAGGGATACAGACAACATACAATGGGTGCTGGAATTTATTGGTGAAAACTGGCAAAAGAACCAAGGTACTAGGAATAAATAATTAGAGAGGGAACTATAACAGAATAAAATAAAAAAATGGGAAGAGGCTAAGAATTTATTTGGACTGCAAGCTAGATATTTGCATTCCCTATCAAGGACTAATATCAGAGTATAGGCAAAGAGAAATAAATGTGGGGTGGGTCTTAAATGAAAGGCCATCAGTGGTAGAGTTTTTAGTAGAATCTAGAACAGAAGCTGCAGTTAAAAAAGGAATAATTAGTAGAGCATATAAAATATTGCATGATAATATATGATTCAATCAGAGGACGTTAGAAAGGATTGGGAAAGAGAGACTGGATAAGCAATTCACAAAAAATGGGAGATATATGTATGTCTTCCAACTATGCAAAAAACCTAGAAGATTTAGGATTTTTGCTTGGAAATGTTTATATAGGTATTTTATACCCCAAGTAGACTTCAAATAATTCTTCCTCAGGTAGACAGCAAATGTTGGAGGGGTGATGGGGAAGAAAGAGGTAATTTGGGAACATATTTTCTGGGAGTGAAATGGGTTGGCAGACTTTAAAGATTCCCTACAGACTACTCTATCAGAGATACTGGGTGAATAAATTGGTGTATCTAGGGAAATTATTTTTCTGAGCTATGATACAGAATCTGAATTGCCTAGACATAGTAAGGCCTTGCTGAGTCTAATTATGGTGGCTGCCGAAAAATTACTAGAAAATGGAAATCAAAGTCTAAGCCAACTGTACTACAAGTAGTAAATATAATAACAATATAATGCAATAATTAAGTGGGAGTAAACTTAGTGAGTAGTGTACATCACCAATTACATTGAGCTAGGATCCAAACTACAGTGGAGTAGTAAATTAAATATGAAATATTTACTTGAGATCAAAGCAGTGTTAAACACCAGAGCTACACAGTTAAGGCTCATAGACATAATACAAGCAGAAATGTGTAATTACAAATGGAGTGATGATGAAGTGGGGTGAAGTTCAAGAAATAGAGAGAGTAGGATTTTGGATGCAAATCCTTAATAATAATAACTATACAGAATATTATACTTATAAAGTCACAAAGTGTTCTAAGAGCGAAACCAACATGGGAATGGAGAAAGGAGATTTTGCCAATAGGGATAACTACGGAGTAGGGATACAGAGAATAGGCAAGAGGGCGTAGAATTTTCTGAAGAAAAATGTCAAATGAACAAATGTACTGGGAGCAAACAAGAGAGGGAAAGGTAATGGAGCGGGTTGAGGCCAAGATGACATTCGGACTGCAGGCAAGAGACTGCCTTCCCTATCAGAAACTGATATCAGAGTATAGACAAAGAGAAAGAAAGTACAGTTGTGTACCTACCATAAATGTAGATGTTTGAGTGTATTCACTGTTGCAGTCATTACTCTTGGGTTATCCTGCTGGCAGGCTACTCGCATTCGGCCAGAATTCCAAAGTCTAGGTCCTGCGTCGGTTGCTGTCGCCTCTTCCCTGACGTCAGTGCACCAGGGGTATAAAAGATGCAGCCGATGCCATTTTATTCAGTTTTTCTTGCCCCAGATGTCAGGTGCCCCCGAATTGGTAGGCTGAAAAAATATGCCAATAAAAATGCATGCACAAAAATAACATTTCCTTAATCTACAAGCAAATACACCAAACAGGTTGTATAGGATAGAGTAGTGCAGACAGAGCCAGCGAAGAATAGGGGGATGGTGGGTACACAACTGTACTATGTTCATCGTGTTTCACTGTTGCAGTCATTACTCTTGGGTTGAATCCCAAAGCTGAGGATGGGTGGTTGGGCTAAGTAGGATTAGGAGAGGCTATGAGGCCCTGCAGGACTGCAGTGGCAAAGCCTGCTCTGGACTTAGAGTAAAGAGGTAAGTGGTAGTGCTTTGTGAAGGTGTGCACTGAACTCCAGGTTGCAGCCTCTAAGATATCTTTGGTTGGTACTCCTCTGAGGAAGGCTGCTGAAGTGGCTGCTGCTCTGGTGGAATGCCCTTAGGCACTGATTTGCCATGTTGAGAATAGCAGAAACGGATGCAATGGCATCTCCATTTAGAAATAGTCTGTCTTGAGATCGCCTTTCCTTGTGATCCCATAGCATATGACACTAAAAGTTGCTCAGTCTTTCTGAAGGCTTTAGTTCTGTACAAGTAGAAGTGTAGCTGCCTGTGTATGTCCAAAGAATGCAGAATTTTCTCACCCTTATGTGGATTTGGATAAAAGGTAGGCAAGTGAATGGTTTGGTTGAGGGCCACACTGGACACCACCTTAGACATAAATGTAGAGTTTGTTCTCAGAGAAACCCTGTCTGGATGAAAAATGAGGAAAGGTTCCACAGCCATGAGTGCTTGTAACTCTGAGACTCTCACCTTGCAGAGGTTATTGCTAGGAGTAGAGCTGTTTTCCAGGATAAGAATTTTATATCTGCTGTTGATGCTGGCTCGAAAGGAGGCAATGTGAGTTTTTCCAAAACATAATTGAGGTCCCAGGCCGGAATTGGTGCTCTCCTTGGAGGCCTAATGTTTTTGGCCCCTCTGAGGTACTGCCTTATTAAGGGGTGAGAAAAGATAGGTGGTTCCGCATTGTAATGGGCTGAAATGGCAGAGGCATGAATCTTAATTGATGAGAAAGAAAGGCCTTTGTTCAGCAATTTCAGTTACAGACTGTAAAAATCTGAGGGATATTTGGTACAGACGTGTCAATGCCTTGTTCCTGGTTCCAAGCAAAGAATCTCTTCCATTTCTCTGCATAAGATTTTCTGGTACTGGGCCTCCTGGCCTCCACAATAACATCCAAGACAGCTTTTGAAAGAGGAGTGCTCTGAATGGCTACATTATCCGCCATGCTGCCAGATTTAGGGTCCTGAGTTGGCTGTGCAGGAGCTGATTGTTTTGTTGGGTCAGCAAGTGAGAAGTTTGAGGCAATATCCATGTAGGGATATATTTGAATTCCTTTTTGTCTGCAAAACGCAATTACTGGTACCAGCCATTTTGTGAAGACCCTGGGTGCAGTAGATAAGCCAAAGGGCAGTGCAGAGAATTGGTAATGAATAGAGCCAGCTATGAATCTGAGGTATCTTCTGCAAAATTGTCTGATTGGGACATGCAGGTATGCCTCCTTTAGGTCCAAAGTTACGAGCCAAGCCTTCTTTGCCCAGCATGGGCAGTAGCTGCTGTAGAGTCAACATCTTGAATTTTGGAACTTCCAGAAACGTATTTAGTATAGACAGGTCAAGTATTGGTCTCCAGGTTTTGTCCTTTCTGGGTACTAGGAAAAGTCTGGAGTAAAATCCTTGTCCCTGCTCGTGTTGTGGTGCTTGCTGAATGGCCCTCATGTCCATGAGGGCTATAATTTGTTTTTGTGCCTTTGCCCATTGATTGTGTGGCAGGTCTGGCATACCTTTTGACCTTGGTAGAGTGTGAAAGTGGAACCTGTGGCCTTGGGACACTATGTTCAGAACCCATTTGTCTTGGGTAACCATTTGCCTATTTGATGAAAAAAGTGCTAGTTTCCCCCCTAAGGGGGCTGTCAAAAGAAAAGTGCTTGGATCTGGTAGAGGAAAGTCATTGGGACTGTTTCCTGTAAGGCTGTGATTTGTCTTCTCCGCTTTTGGAGGTAGGAGCACCCCATTGTTTCAGCCTGTATGTGCCTTGGGGCTGAGATCTGCCTCTGGGATGCCTGTATCTGCCTCTGCGGCCTGTCTGACACTGGAAAGGACCAATTTTTAGAAGGCCAGTTCCTGCTAAACCTGGGTGGCTGTACCTGTAAGAAATCCTTGACTGTCTGCATGGATTTGGCTTTATCCTCCATTTTTTTCAACACCTCTTCTGCTTTAGTACCAAACAAAGTATCATGCTGTAAAGGTGCATCTAGTAATTTTGCTTTAACATGATCAGGCAGATTCTGTTCCTTTAACCACGCATGCCTTCTAATAACAGTACCTGTAACAGCGGCCCTGCAAGAGGCCTCAAGTGAATCATAACCACATTGCAATGTATGCCTCCCCACTTGTTCAGCTGCATGCAATAAATCCAGCAATTCCTTGTTTTCTGTACTTTTAGTATTTGTCAACAATTTCTGTTTAAGCAGTGACATTAAATATTGCTGATATTTAAGCATATGAAACTGACAATTTAAAGCCCTTACAGCCAGGGTAGCAGAGGTGTAGACCCCCCCCCATCTGTCTAGAGCCCTAGAATCCCTATCAGAGGGGACAGGGTTTTTTGCAGTGGAAGCTTTGACCCCTTTGGGACCCTGAGATATAGTTTCTGGGTCAGCAGCAGGGTTTTTATATAGAAAGTTATGGGAATCTGGGACCCTGTAGTATCTGTCTGGCTTAGCAGGTGCAGGGGGCAGAGTCAGGGGACAGGCCGGACTCTGAAAATACATCATCTGCAATGTCTAGAACAGGTGGAATAGCAAGGGGTCTGTGCTGAGGAAGTAGCAGAAGTCCCAGAGCCTTTTCTTAGATTCAGAATAATCTTGTCTCTCCCAGTGGAAATGCTCCCTCATGGTATGCAGGGTTTCCCTAAAAGAATAATCCTCAGGAGGAGAGGCTGAAGGAATGGGTTCTTCAGCATCAGAATCCTCATAAGGAAGTATGGAGTAATCCTGTTCAGAAGAGGAATCAGAGGAAATAGAAACCTGATCAGAAGAAATATAATCTGTCTCTTGCCTAGGCCTCTTATCAGGAGGGGGATGGGAGCCCCTGATCAAAGTAATTAGGTCTTCTGCCATTTTGAGCATCTGTTTTTTAGGCATGGAAGTCTGAGCAGGAGAATGCTGTACTTGTTTCTTTGTCTTTAGAGCTGCTTTAGTCTTTGAAGCTGAAGATGGCTTAATATAGAGTTTTATAGGTCTGAAGACACCCTCAGAAGCCGATGCCTGCTCAGCGGCTCCGGACCCATCTGAGGGAATGATTTCTGAGTGTCCAATACCTTGAATATCCAGAGGCCCAGTCGGCTCTACGTGGGAGTCAGAAGTGGCCTGTGGCTCTGAGGTAGTGGGCGCCAGGGGCTGCGAAAGCGCCTCACTGAGAATCAGCGAACTGGCCTAACAGAGGCCTCGTCATCAGTTTTGGACCTCGGATGCTTATCCTTTTCCTTGCGTTTTTTGTAAACTCCGGTTGTCGGCTTGTCCGACGGCATTATATAATTAAATCTTCGGCCAAAGTAATGAAATGCAAAATCGAACTGATGCTTAATAGTGCGTTGGTTGAATCTAGCACAAAACCGACAGCTAGCAACATTGTGATCAGAGCCTAGGCAAGGAATACAGTAAGAGTGAAAATCCTTATGAGGTATTTGCTTCCCACAAGAAATACAATTGTTAACTTTTTCTGACATCGGACTGGAGCAAGAAAAAAGTTTCCCCAACGGGGTACTTAGCTTTAATGAAGGCTTTGGTTCTGAAATTCGAATTTGAATATCTCAGGAGTCGGCCGACTGGCACTTGCGTACTGCTTTTGCTTCAGGCACCCACTGCAAGAAAGACTGGAGAAAATGGCGTCGGCTGCATCTTTTATACCCCTGACGCACTGACGTCAGGGAAGAGGCGACAGCAACCGAAGCTGGATCTAGACTTTGGAATTCTGGCCGACTGCGGGTAGCCTGCCAGCAGGATAACCCAAGAGTAATGATTGCAACAGTGAAACACGATAAACATATAGGGGATCCTAAGTGAAAGACCTGCTCTGGTGGAGTTGAATCTAGAACAGAATGCTGTTAAAAAGGGGTAATTATTAGGGCATATAAACTACTGTATAACTATAAGAATCAATCAGAAGAAGTTAGAAAAGATTGGGAAGAGACTGAAAAATCAATTTACAAGGGAAAAATGGGAGGACATATGCATAGCTCCCAAATATGCAATAAAGTCGAGAAGCTTTAGGATCTTTGCTTGGAAGTGTTTGCACTAGTATTTTTATACTCCAAGCAGACTACAAAGAATTTTTTCCTCAGGTAAACAGTAAATGTTGGAGATTTGATAGGGAACAAAGAAGAAACTGGGAGCATGTTTTGGTAGTGTAAAGGGTTGACAGACTTTAATAATTTCCTACAGAGTAATCTATCAAAAGCATTGGGTGAGAAAATGGCTGAAACTAAGGATATGATTTTTTTTCAGCTGGGATATCGAGTCTGAATTGCCTAGACACAGTAAAGCCTTATTAAGTTTAATGCTGTTGCCTGCCAAAAAAGCAATTACTAGAAATAGGAAACCAAAGTCTAGACTAACTTTATTTGAAGTATTGATTATAAAAGAAATCAAAGAACTGGAAGAGGGATATTTAGAAAGAGAAATTAGCAAATTACATAGAAATAAATGGAAAGTTTTGGAAAAAATACATGTGGAGTAGTGTTCAAGAGGAGGAGGAGTGAGGTTTAGGGGAAGGCAGGAATTCAGCAATTTATGTAATGTTGGACTGATGACAATTATAAAGAAAAAAAGATATGTGATGTATAGTGTATTTCTGTTGATGTATGTCCATGTCTTAAGTGATAATTTAATAAAGGTGTTTAAAAAAAAGCAGTGTTATACACACAAAGAAAACAGTGATAAGTGATCTTGAATATACTATCAGCTCAGGGTGACAAGATTATTATTCCTCGGTTTCTACAATCTGGGAAGATAATTCTCCACTCAAGTGTTTAATGGTAACCCCTCCATTTGCCATTCCTCCTTAGTCCCATCTCCTCTTACCACTAATTGTTTTCCCCTTCAGGTCTCTTAAAGACTAACAGCTATAATGTTATAATGTGTGTTAACAGAAGCACACTCAAAATCCCAAGGCTGTGCAGATTTTTTGTACTACACTGATAATAAGTCTTAAAAAATTGTAGCTTGATTTTTTTTTTTTTTAGTTTATTCACTGGAGAATGCCAGATGACTCCAAATATATGCTGTCCTATAGTGGAAATTAAAAAATAAAATTACCGTACATAAAAGTACACTAAGATTTCCTTTTTCAAACCAGTGCTCGGTTTAGTAAATCTCTATTTTTTAGTGGGCTATGGACAGACATATTTATTTATTGGCATTTGTTTACAAGAAAGTCCAGTGGGCCAAGATGAGCCCATTTTCAGTGGAGGGGCAAGGAAAAAAAATCCAGTTAGTGACAAAGCAAGTATAAAAAGATTGCAGAAATTATCACAAAAATTCAGAGTTTAAAAAAAGATTTAGCTTCAAACATATTTCTTCTAACAACAAATCTCTCATGTAGGCAGCATAATGATTCAACAAACATACAGGAAATGCTACAATGATATTGCTAATTGCACAAAAGTAATGCTTATGAATCTGGTCTATGACAGATAATGTGATTTAGATATGATTGTGAAAGCTGTTCAGAATTTTTGTATAGAAAGCTATAGTTGTTATTCCTGTATTCCATTTCACTGAGTGCACAATGGTGCAGTAATTAAGAATACTGCTTCACGGCACATGGTTTTCGGGTCCACCTCCTAGGTGGGCCGCCTTCTGTGAAGACCTCAGTGACCTCTTTGTGTAGGTGTGAGTTTTCTCCAGGTATTGATTCCTTTCCCTAGTCTAAAAACATGTAGGCAAGTGGGCTGTTCATCTAACGTGTGCATACGTATATATGTGTATGCAGTCATCTGTGACAGACTGATGCCTCACCAAGGACTGGTTCTCTGCTTTGTGCCTGCTGACTGTTGAGATATACTCCAGCTCCTCTGTGATGTATCTGAAAATGAATATGTGAATGGCTTCTTATTTTGCATGTTTCATCCAAAAAGAAGACTGTCTGAACCTTGTAAACATTTTCAACTTGCATAAAGAAACTTACATAGGAAACTACATATTTAAATAAAGCTAATCATATTTCACAAGTTGTTACTGACTCATAAACACATCAAAGTACCACTTATGTTTCTGTGAGGCTTTCCAAATATCTAAATATAATACTTCCAATGTCAACTAGAAAGAATGTGAATCACCTTATGAAACAACAGAAATGGGAGAGTGCATTAAGATGTACTTGTAAAACAAAAATAAGTACAGGAGTAACATCAGTGGTATCTTTCTCACAGATGCAGAAAATGAGTACAATGCAAGTGGATAAAATTAACCCGAAGAGCCAAGACCACGAATAAGCTCATCAGTCCACATGTCCTCCTGAAGTCCACCACTTTCATCATGATGCCTGACATCTGTAATCAGAACCGTAGCTAGCTTACATGGCACCTGGTGCAGTTCCCTAAACTGGAGCCCCCCATTAAGTTAAGGACCCAAAACAAAAAGGTACTGACTGTGCTTCAGCTGTAACCTCAAGCAAAGCCAATAATGCACTCCTGCCTCTCCCCCAAAGATTTGAGGAACAAAAAAAAAAAAGGCTTCTGTACTCTGAAACTGTGGCTAGTCGATTATTACAAAATGACATCTTGCATCTCAACAGTCACCCCCCCCAGCTACAATTCTGCATGTAGTATTAGACAATATTGCAGGTAAAAACACACTTCTAAATAAAATTTACAAAAGGACAGAAATTCATTTTTCAAAGAGTAAATCTGACTTCTGCATTTATTTAGCAGCACAAATATGCTGCAGTTGACTGTTTCCTTATTTTACCGAAAACATTGGGTGTAGGTCTAAGATAAACCTACAGCTACACATTATGTTAGCACAAAATACAACAGTCCGGCACTAAATTCACTAGCAATATGCTGCTCTAACTTCACAGCTGTGTTACCAGTACATTCCTCACCACTGTTGTCACTTATGAAATGAATAAATGCAGTAACAATGCTGATACATCTGTTTATCTGAGTGGTGTGAAAAAAATGACAAACAATGTTTAGGTGACAATGTATTTCTATAACAAACATTAAATGGCAATATACATTCTACAGCAAACACAACTGTACTGGTTATATAAATGGCAAGTGGCAAACAATAAATCAAGTGAGTGAAAGCACTGCAATTTACTCGGTTAAAATGCATTCAAACATTTGCTTTTTATTTCCCCACTGAGGTCAGCTCAGCTTTAGCATCCAATTTTCACAGAAACTGTGCTGCTTGTTCTTCCTGCACTGCAACAATGGCAAACTAACTTAATTCAGGTCACATACATGTAGATGCAAGATGTAAAATGAAGGCACGCACCTAGAAAGATCGGGTTCTGTAACTGGATTACTGTTTAATGCTTTGAGCAGCTTACTACACTACTCAAAGTGTATTACGTAACACTGTTACTTGCTTTTTCTGTTGTACTGTCATTAATCTGTGGCTACCGCTGTTTCACCTTCCTGCATCTGATTACTGTGAAGGCAACAGTGCGGCTGTGTACAGCACTTAAGTTTGTTATGAAGGGTACACTGTAAGCACTGTAGCATGCTCAGTAAATAATGTAGGACAGGTGGCATAACAGATGAGTCAGCCAGCTCAAAAAGTGCAAATACAGACATGTTAGGAGGGACTTGCAGTAGCAAGTCCCCTTGGACTGTGACTTATCCACTCACATTAGATCTGCATTTTGAAGCTGTTAGTTCAGTAATGACACTAGTCTTTCTGTAAGTGTACCTCCACTGCCTTCTTAGTGTAACCAAAATTATTTCCAGGTCATGCTAGTGAGGCTGTAAACAGAAGCAGTACATAACATTGGTTCATCTTTGACAGCAGGTACAAGGATTTGTCAGTGTCATCTTGAATTTTGTTTTCCAAGAGGCTGCTGAGAATGTCAACTAAGCTGGTGAAAATGCATCTGCATTAACTGCTCTAGATAACTGAGCACAAAGCAGATGACAGCATGTGGATTTATATCATGATCTCTTCACTTGGCCAAGCCCATCAAAGCAAGTCACAGTTAATCTCTGCAGCTCTTGGAATGATTTAGTTTTCCTATTAACTTCAGATGTCCTGAATGGATGTGCTTGGCAACGTGCATTCCACTTGTGAAGGACACCAAATAGCAAGTTCCATATTTGATAAATTTACTGTCCATGTTGTTACAGCTTATGTTTGAGCAGTTTCAGCAGGTAGAATATTTCCTGTTGTATCCAGCTGTACACACTTACAGGAACATGCAGAAACTGGACATTCTATGTGATCCCTATGGAGAAAAACAAAAAAATTTAAAGAACAATTACAGCTTCTAACCATATTCACACAGTGTACACAATCCTCTGATTCTCTAACTGCACACAGCACACAATGCATTAACAGTGCCTTATGAATACTACTGAGCACCTGCAATGACAACTCAACAAATACAAACATACAGATTTACTAATCTGAGAGCTAAAACAATTCTGAACCTCAAGGGCTTGTAATTTTTATCTGTAGATTTTCCTAAAGGAAAAACATGAATCTGCAAGGAAAAATTCCATGTTCCTAAATTATGTTGCTGTTTACTAATGGCCAAGGTATGGATAAAGTGGATAATGAAGGAAAATGAATGACATTCACTTTTTCCTTCAGAAATACATACATACATGCAGCTTTTCACTACAAGGCTTATGGAAATCAAAATTGCCTCTCAGCCTTGTGAAACAGTAAGTCTTACAACACAAACAGGCACAGGCAACTTACTACATTTTTCCAATGTACAGATCAAGCGTTGTGTCAAGCATCTGGGAATTAAAGGCTGGCCAAGTTTTATTTTTAGTTGTTAACCAGGTAAAACCATTAATCAAAAGTGTTCCTTTTCATGGGTAACACACAAGCAGTGCCTAGTTAAATGATTTGCTCAGACTTGCACATTAGGTCATGACAAACTGAGAACTACAGAATGAACTTGTCACTTGCTCATAGCTTTACCTCTCTGGACTTGTCTACACTGCCAAAGGTCATGGAATCAAACGACTTGCGTGTAGTAGCAGGCTTGTTAGGGGTGAGGGAAGAGTTGAGGAAGGCACAGTGTCTCTAAGGATCTCCTCAGTGCATAATGGCTCCAACACCAGGGGTATATATAGAGTGCACAGTCAAGACTAGAATGGGCAGGGGGACTTCCCAAGTGAAAGTGAGGAATGCCACTGACAGTAATCACCCCAGTGCATAACACTTACTGCACTAATATGAGGACTACACTTTCTAGGGGAACAGCTAGGGTGTAACTAGACAAATTCCTCTCCCCCCTCCCAAAGCATTATTTCAGCAGAGTACAGTGACTGCTGAGGTCCCAGTGGAGCAGATGCTAAGAAAACAAGCAGCAAATCAGGATGGCAGAAAAAATTGCATTTATTTGCTTATCATTTGTTTGTTACTTAAGTAAACTGATCCGGGGATCATTTACAACCACAATCCAGACCAAGGTAGCAAAGACAAGATACAAACAGCAAAAATAGATTTTAATTAAGCATCACATACATTGAATAAACAGATTTAACAGAATATGGCATGACATTTACAGAATTATAAATTAAAAAAGGGAAAAGTCAGAAAGACATGTTCAATGCATACAACAAAGTGTAATGCAACGGTAAGCATGAGAAACTGTTTTCATTTACATATAATGCTGAACAGCAGGAGCTCATTTAATACCTTTGCGTCCCGAGATCTTCTTAGCCAAGAAACCAGTTGCTTTCTGAGAGACTGTATCCAAAATCCTGTACTGAAAACTCAAAATTTATAACATCTGATAAACTGCATAATTACAAAAATGTAAAATATATCTCTTCGGTAGACAGTGCTATTATCAAAGGTCTGTCTGCAAATGCTGATGTTTGTATTGCAGATTTATGAAAGAAAAATTAATTTGTTTACCAAAAATAATAGTGTTATGGACAAAGAAAAGGTTATAGCTCTGTAAATGTGCAATATAGAGCCAAGACATCCTGGGGTGTGGGGGAGCTGTTCACCTGCTCAAGAGCTTTCCAATGATGTATGACAAGAAAAGTTAGAATGACACTGTTTTGGGATACTGCTGAATCTATGCAAATTAGGGATATAATAGTCATCTACAAACACATTTGTGTTAAACGGCAAGTATCAGTGATAACAGTGTGTGCCTTAATATTTTGTATAAGATGGCACCATTTGTTCACCTGTAGGTCACGCAGCTTTTATGAAATTAATGCAGTCATGATTCCATCTCTCTCAACTTTCTGATTTGAAGGCCTGCATTTGCACTTGTTTCTGTCCTGTAACTCCTGGGCCCATCTCATTTGCTCACTCAAAAAAAAAATGTATCTGCTTTTATTGTATTTGTGTTTCTTCCTACTTTATTTTGCTTTTGCGTCATCTTAATAGTACTCAATTGTATTTATTACTGCTTGGTGTAACTCATTCTAAGCCTTTTAGTTTAAGCACTTGGGCTTCAAACCAGTTGTTTTACATTAAGAAGGTTTGTGGTCTGCACTGTAGTGGCAGAACAGGTAGCTTATATCCTTCTAAGTTGGGAACTGCTGATTGAGGGCTCAGTGTCTGTTATTCTAAAAGTGTATTAATTCTGGTTTAAGCACTTGGGCTTCAGGCCAGTTATTTTATATTAAGAGGGTTCGTGGTCTGCACTCTTGTGGGAGGAGAGGCTGGACTCTGCCCTTCTGAGCTGGGAATTTCTGGTTAAAGGCTTATACTGCCTACATATTTGAACTGCTTCTTACTGAAATTGGTACACCTTGTTTGCTGTAGCATAGACTAGATCCAGGCCTGCTGAATCTAGCTTTGTCTGTATAACTTGAGCACTAATCCAGGCATTCTTTAAAGTATTCAATTGTATTTATTACTGCTTGGTAGTAACTTGATTAAAGTGTAGCTATCATTCTAAGTCTTTTGGATTAAGCACTAGGGCTTCATACCAGTTGTTTTACATTAGGAAGGTTTGTGGCCTGCACTGTGGTGGCAGGACAGGTAGCTTACATCCTTCTAAGTTGGGAACTGCTGATTGAGGGCTCAGTGTCTGTTATTCTAAAAGTGTATTAAATATGGTTTAAGCACTTGGGCTTCAGGCCAGTTATTTTACATTAAGAAGGTTCGTGGTCTGCACTCTGCCCTTCTGAGCTGAGAATTTCTGGTTAAAGGCTTATAGTGCCTGCATATTTGAACTGTTTCTTACTGAAATTGGTACACCTTGTTTGCTGTAGCATAGACTAGATGCAGGCCTGCTGAATCTAGCTTTGTTTGTATGCTTGTTGTTTGTTTGCTTGTTATTTCCCTGAAACGCTAATTCCACCTAAAACGCGGCTTTTCAGCGCTTCTGTGGATCCCTACTGATATCTGCATTGCTTACTGTACTTATTTCCTTGTTTCACTTGAAAGAAAGTTACTGTTTGTCATTTTTGCATTTAAGTTACCTGTAACACATTGCATTTAAGTAACCTGGCACTTGTTCACTAAAGCAATTATATAAGTCAGCACTAAAAAATTAAAAGCACTACACCCTCACAAACTCCCCTTGAGTACCTTGTTCCCCATTGTCCAAAGGTCAGTTGTCAATCTCCTCTCCGGTCCAGAAGGTAAATCTAGGAATCTTGAGGCAATGTTACAACTGCCTCATGTACATAGACAACTCTCTCCTCCTCCCAACAAATTCCAACACATGTGAGAGATGCAACCATATAGCCAAACTGGAGGCTAAGCTCTCTCAACTCAGTACTGGCGTAACCAGTCAGGAGGAGAAGGAAACCACACTCATTACAATTCCAGTCTCACATAGACCTACCATGACAGCAAACCAAACACATAAACACACAAAAACATACTCGGAGGCTCTAAATAAAAATCTGCCTAAGCAGCACAGACCTCCAAAGCAGACACCCAAGCAACCGCTACCCCAAAACAAAACACATGCAACACATAGCTCACAAAGCCAGTGTGCCGAACAGTCACAGCTCTTAAGGCTAAACAACACACCTGATACACTTGTAATAGGTGACTCTATCATCAGGCACAGTGACATCCCGCTCACCAGGCTGAACACGGAGAAGGTCACGGTGAGCTGCCTGTTGGGCGCTAGGATCCGCCACATAACACAAGCACTCAGGTCACTCCAAAGCAAGTACAAATATGACTCGGTCATTGTCCATGCTGGTGTGAATGACCTGAGACGTACCTCCCTGGACTACATGAAAAGAGACAGAAGAGCTCTCTGAGCATGTAGCCCAGGCCGGTATGACCCTGACCTTGAGTAGCATCTTACCCTCACCAAGAATGATGCCAGAATATGAAGACAAGATGATCAATTTCAACAATTGGCTTAAGTATTGGTGTCATTCAAAGGGGATCCAATGCCTGCCAGCCTGGGATGACATGCTCAACAAGCCACGATGCTTCGCTAGGGATGGCTTGCACCTGTCACCCCTGGGCTTTCGGATATTGGCAAAGGCTCTTGCTTCCCCCATAGTGCCTTTTTTACGCAAGGCTCAAAAGACAAACCCACCTCCATAGGTATCACAAGGGATAAGAAACTAAGAGTAATGCTACTCAATGCCAGAAGTCTAAACCTCAAGATGCACGCACTCAAAACTCTCCTTAACATGGAGAGCACTGATATCTGTGCAGTAACAGAAACCTGGTTCAAGGCTCCCGAGAGCACCCCAGCACTACCAGGTTATACCTCATACCATGCTATTCGGCCCCAAAACTTGGACCGAACCATAAAAGGAGGGGGAGTATCAATATTCGTCAAAGATACCCACACACCTCCAGGTTGGTGGCACAGCACGAAGCATCAGAGACTATCCATGTGCAACTAACAGTGGGTAAAACTGCCTTCCAGTTTCTAGCCTGCTACAGACCACCCTCCCAAACCCAGGAACCCCACTCGGCCTTCCTGAGAACACTGGAAAATATGAAGGTCTCTCCAAACACCACTATATTGGGCGACTTCAACTACCCAAACATAGACTGGGAGCATTACTCTAGCTCCAACACCCTAGCCCAAAGGTTCCTAGAATTTATAAACTCAAATGCTATGGAACAACTTGTTACCACTCCCACAAGAGGGGAAAATATACTGGACCTGATCATCCCAACATGGGGACTCTATGCTCCAGACCAGAAGTGTATCCCTCACTGGTAAGATCAGACCATAAACTAATCTTACTGGATATTCACATCCCGACCCCACCCCCTGCCCAGAAAATCACAGTGAAAAACTTCTTTAAAGCAAATTTCACACTCCTCAAAACCGAGGTGGAATCCTTCAAAGCCCCCGAGCCTGTGGAAAATACGGCCCAGACCGCAGAATCCTTTATAAACGCATTCTATGAACACCTTCAGGAATGCATGGATCATGCAGTCCCAAATAAAACCAAGACCCAGTCCTCCAAAGGCAGACATCCTGTCTGGTGGACCCCAGCCATAAACGAACTATACAATAGAAGGAGGAAGCTACTACATGATAGAGCAAAATCCCAAAAAGGGAAGGCATCTCTGATCAGTATTAGCAAAAAACTACGGGCACTCATAAAATCGTCTAAGGCCAGCTTCGAGAGAAAAATTGCACAGGACACTAAGAATAATCACAAGGCTTTCTTTAGTTATGTTAGGAACCTGGGTGGGAATTCCCAGATATGCTCAGAATTAGTCCAAAAGGACAAAAAATACATCGAACCCACAGACATTGCCAACATCCTAGCTGCAGGTTCAGTGCAAACTCCCCCCCCCCCCACCAAAAGGACAAATATCTATCCCAGCAGAGTGCGGCCCCCCTGACATCTCAGATGCTCAGGTAAGAGCCGCCCTCTCCAAAGCAAAAAACACAGCATCAATGGGACCGGACGGTGTCCCGGGCTGCGTCCTACATGAACTCCAAGAAGAACTAAACCCAAACATAAAACTACTGTTAAATCTCAGCCTTACTACAGGATATGTACCCAAAGAGTGGCATACAGCAACAGTGGTCCCTCTCCACAAAGGTGGTGCCTCAAAGGATCTTGGAAACTATCGCCCCATAAGGCTGACTAGCTTGGTCTGCAAAGCTATAGAAAGGATCATCATGGACCTCATAAATAAAGATATTGGGGCCCTACAGACACTGGATCCTACCCAGTTCGGCTTTGTTAAGGGCAGATCCTGCCTATTAAACCTGGTCGATTTCTTTGAAACAGTCACCAAGGCCACTGACAAGGGGAAGGTGGTCCACACAGCCTACCTGGACCTCGCAAAAGCCTTCAATACAATACCCCACTCGGGCATTATAGATAAGCTCACCAGCTTAAATATAAACCCCTATGTCACTAGATGGGTTGCAAACTGGCTCAAGGACAGAACCCACATGGTTAGAATTGCTGGAGCCATGTCAGACTCCAAACCAGTTACAAGTGGCGTCCCACAAGGCTCAGTCCTGGGACCTCTCTTGTTCGGTATATATTTCTCGGAGGTACAAGCCAACACGGAAGGAGTGTGGCTCACCAAGTTCGCAGATGACTGCAAACTGGGCGCCATAATCGACTCTCCAGCTGACACAAGCATCCTCCAAAAGGGCCTCATAGAAACAGACAACTGGTGCCAGAGCCACGGCCTCAAGCTAAACGCCAAAAAGTGTATAGTCATCCCCTTTGGCTAAAACAAAGTGCCCACAAATTACCACATAGGTGGTAATCCATTAAGTACAGAAGAAGTAATTAGGGACCTGGGGACCCAAGTTGACAGCAATCTCTCATTTGACAACCACGTGGCCAAAGTGGTTAGAAAAACATTTTATATAGCCCACCTAATCATGAAGGGATTCACATCTAGATCAGGGGAGGTCATCGTAACTCTTTACTCATCCCTCATCGGGCCCATAATTGAGTACAATGCCCCTTTTGGGATGTACCTTACCAGACACCTGCAGCAACTGGAAAGACCCCAAAAGTACCTCACCAAGAGGATCAAAGGGCTCAAACAGATGCCATATGCTGCCCGGTTAAAGAAACTCAAGCTCTACTCAGTGGCATACCGCCTGCTCAGAGGCGATCTGTGCCTGACGTATAAAGCCATGTCCAACCTGGAATTAATGGACATGCTGCACCTCAGAAAATCCAAATCCCATCGAGCTACGCGCTCGAGAGACTTGAACCTCAGCACAGAAATAAATAGGACATGCTGGAGGGACAGATTCATAACCCAGAGGCTCCCTTCACTCTGGAATAAAATCCCAGTCCAGGTTAAGCAGAGTCCCTCATTGACTCTCTTCAAGAGGAATCTTGATGAGTGGATGGGAGATCATAGGTTTACCCCGGGTATCACTTCTGTGTCACTGTTAGACAGAGGCACAGTATACTAACCTCGAAAAAGGGCATAGCAAAATTAATTTAAAATGGGTGGCGAAAGCCAAACACACTCTGGCTAGGCTTATAAATGCTCTAGGGCAGATAGCCTAGTATGAACCTATGAATATAGGTAATAGTCACAACTGCTTTACCTAAACAGCATTTATATCCGTGCATGTCTTCTCATTATCCACCATATTTTAATTACATTTTTACTAACATCTTCTTCTTGAATACACAACCCCCAACGTGACTATACATCACTTTTTACATAATTAATGTAAACATGGAAGTATGTCCTATTTTTCATGACTTTTTGTAAACACACCCTAACTTCAGTTCTGGACATCTCATGTTGACCATACACTGTCATTGTTTAGCAAATCATATCTTGTAGATGCCAAATTGCTACCTTAGGTTTATGTATGTATGCTTTAACAGGACTTCAGAAATTAGACTTTAAAAACAGTGATGAGTATTACCTTTTTCAGGTACATAGAAATCTCCTATAAAGATGAGTATACTCTTACATAATACATGGGCAATTTGCTTTCCTGATGACTATACTCTTGTATGAAGCAAGAGTAGAGATCACAGTATAGTACATAAAATAAACATTAAATTATACATGCTGGAAACAAGACTTATGCTTTAATATTGCTTTTCTTAAGCTTTTAACAAGTGGCACACATGTTTTTCTCTTTGGCATCACTAATGTTGAATAGTCATTGCCAAATCTTACAGTATTTTCTTTAATTTTTAACTGGGCAATTAGTCCATGCAGCTTTTAAGACTAAATCTTTATCTTGATTTGAGAAAAACTTATGATTACTGACCTTGGAGGTATTTTTTTTTTGTTTGTTTTTTTTTAAGATGAGTTTGAAAGTGATCCATGTACCCTTTCGATGCCAAAGGAAAAAGTTCCAGGCAGGTGCAAAGTTTTAGGCAGCCAGGTATTAAGGAATTGAATCATACTGTCTCCTCCTCCTTTTCAGGAATCCCATAAATCATGATGTTATTCCTTCTAGATCTGTTCTCTAAGTCTTCTATTTTATCCCAGAATAAGTTTTCCTCTCCTATACTCGAGATTTGTGATGATTGTTTAAGAGACTCACACAGCATTTCAACTTGCTTTTTACATTCCTCTTTAAAATTATCCATTTTGCTTTCTAATGTAGCTGTCTTTACAGATAACTCACTGGTGTTACTTAGTATAGCCTATAAGTCGTTTTTCATAGTACTGTCTTGTACACTGGGCTTAAAGTGGCAATTAGTTCTTTCCAGTTTTCTTGACAGGAAAAAGCAGTTAAAATAGTTTCAAACTTATTTTTTGTAGTAAATTTTTCAGCAGATGTTCAACTATAAATCAATCAAGTTTTAAAACATTCTATTTGAGTTTCTTAGTAAAACTCCTGTTAGAGATGTTAAAAATGGAGCAGAGCTAAACAAAAAGTGCTGTTAACTGCTCACCTTATTGGCCACACCCTCCATATTAAATTATTTCCATAATAAGCTTTACTTTCCATTATGTAACTTTTTCAGGGCTCTCAGTTCTCATGTATGCTAAACTGCAAGAACAGGATACTGATAAAGGTGAAATAAAATTCAAGTCAACTGTTAAGAAGAAATATGCAGATGGGGAAACAAGAGGGGCAAGAGAGGTATATAAACAGGAGTTGGGTTTTGCAAATAGTAGAGGCAAAATGTATTAACCTGTACCTCTGAAGAGTGGAGAGACTTCTTAAAAGAGATGAGGTTACCCAAAAGTACAGTTGTGTACACATACCATAAATGTAGATGTTCGAGTGTATTCACTGTTGCAGTCATCACACATTGAGGTTATCTGCCTGCAGGTAGCCCTCAGACGGCCTGAATACCAGAGTCTTGAATTCCTGTGTCGGATGCTGTCTCTTCTTCCATGACGTCAGGTCGTCAGGGGTATAAAACATGCAGCCGACTCCATCACATCAGTTTTTCTTGCCCCAGATGTCAGGTGCCCCCACAATTGGAAACAATTATATGTTATGGTACACCTCCATCAAAAAGCAAATACACCAGAAAACGTAACTACACCAAACAAGAAGGAAAGGTAGAGCCAAGAGAAGTCAGGGGGCTGTTGGGAGGGTAACCAGGACTGCAACAGTGAATACACTCAAACATCTACATTTATGGTAAGTGTACACAACTGTACTATGTTCTTCATGTTTCACTGTTGCAGTCATCACATTTGGGTTGATTCCCAAAGCTAAGGAAGGGAGAAGGAAGCTAGAGAGCATTAGGGCCAGCTATTAAGCCCTGCACGACTGCAGTGGCAAAACCAGTTCTGGATTTAGAAAAAATAGGCATGTGGTAATGCTTGGTGAAGGTATGTACAGAGCTCCAGGTAGTGGCTTCTAGGATGTCCCTGGTAGGGACTCCTCTGAGAAAGGCTGTAGAGGCAAATGCAGCCCTGGTGAAATGTGATCTTATCCCCATGTGGGGTAGATTTTCCATGGTGCTTATAGCAGAAATTAATGCAATGGGCTATCCATTTAGAAATGGAAATGGCCTTCCCCTCTGCCCCTGCAGCAAAGCCAACTTAGCAGCTGTTCAGACTTTCTGAGAGGCTTAGTCCTGTCCAAATAAAATCTAAGTTGTCTGTGCAGGTCCAGAGAGTGCAGTATTCGTTCTCCTTTGTTTTGCGGATTAGGGAAAAAAAGTAGGCAAATGAATGGACTGACACAGTAGACACCACCTTGGGCATAAAGGAAGGACTGGTCCTGAGGGACACCCTGTCTGTATGGAAGATAATGAAGGGCTCCACTGCCATGAGGGCCTGTAATTCAGACACTCTTCTTGCTGAAGTGATGGCTAGAAGGAAGGCTGTTTTCCAAGAAAGGAATTTAAATGCTGCAGCTGGCTCAAAGGGAGGGAGAGTGAGCTTTTCCAATACAAAGTTAAGGTCACAGGCTGGAGTAGGGGCTCTCCTGGGGGGGGTCTTAAATTTTTGGACCCTCTAAGGAATTGCTTTAGCAGGGGGTGAGAAAAGAGGGGTGGCTCAGTATTTTAATGTGCTGAAATGGCAGAGGCATGAATTTGAACTGACGAGAAGGATAGGCTCTTGTGGAGCACTTCTGTTAAGTACTGAAGAATATGATGTAAGCTGGGCATCACTGTGCCCATCCCCTGTGTCTGGCTCCAAGAACAGTATCTTTTCCACCTTTCAGCATTGGATTTTCTAGTACTAGGCCTCCTTGCCTCCAGAATGACATCTAGCACCTGCTTACTGAGAGATGCTATTGGAGAGCTCAAGGAATTAGCCAGGCTGCAAGGTTCAGGGTTTGAAGCTGAGGGTACAGAATCTGGCCTACCTGCTAGGACAGCAGGGAAGGGGTCTGAGGCAGGTGTCATGGTTCCAGTAGTGTCATACTGCGCAAGAGGGGGGTACTAGTGCTGGCGTGGCCAGTCTGGTGCAATCAGTATTGTCCTTGGCTTGTCCTGTTTGATCTTTTGCAGAACCTTCGAGAGGAGAGGCAGAGGGGAAAAGACATAAACTGAGAGGCTTTCCCACATAATAGACATGGCATCCACTTTCCAAGCTTGACTGTGGGAAGTCCTTGTGCAGAATTTGTCCAATTGGTAGTTCTGAGGGGAGGCAAACAGGTCTACCTCTGGAGCCCCCCATTTGTTCCTCAAGAGGTTGAATATTATTGGTTCCAGTTTCCATTTGTGTGGGTCCATGAGATTTCTGCTTAGGTCGTCTGCCAGTGAATTTAGCTTGCCTGGCAGGAATTGAGCTTGCAGGTGCACTTGATAGCTCAAGGCTGTGTTCCACAGAGCCATGGCTAATCTGCAGAGAGGGTACGAGTGAGTTCCCCTCTGCTTGTTTATGCACCACATAACTGTGGTGTTGTCTTGTCTTTACCAATAGTTGTCCTGGAAGAATGCAGTCTTTGAAGGCTGTCAGTAAATTCTGTATAGCTAACATTTCTTTTTGGTTGATATGCAGGTGCATCTGTCTCGGGTTCCATTTGCCCTGAATGCACTGCCCTGCTAAGTGAGCCCCCCATGCATAGTGTGATGCATCTGTTGTTAGGGTTTGGGTGGCAGGGGGTAGAGTGAAAAGGAGCCCCTTGTTGTGGTAGCAGGCCTCTGTCCACCAAAGGAACTCTGTCTTTATACAAGAAATGATAGGAATCATTGATTCCAGGTCCTGACAATGTTGACACTATAGGCTTTTCAGATACCATTGTAGTTTCCTCATATGCAGTCTTGCATATGGAATTAGTAGAATGCAAGAGGCCATGAACCCCAGGGCTTGCAGATAGCTGGGTCTTTGTGGCCAATAGTTTGAAGTAGGTTGCCAAATAAACTTGTTCCTCTGGAGTGAGGAAAGCCATCTGGGAAGTTGTGTTCAAGCTTGCTCCCAGGAGCACAATCTGTTGGCAGGGTACCAGAAGAGATTTATTTTCATTTATGGTGTACCCCAGTGAGGTTAGAAGTTTCTTTACGAATGCCAGATGTTTTAATAGCAAGTCCTGGCTTTCTGCCTGAATCAGACAATCTTCCAAGTATGGGTATATTTGAATTTTTCTCTGCCTGCAAAATGCAATGGCTGGAGCTAGACACTTTGTGAATACCCTGGGCGCAGTAAATAAGCCAAAGGGAAGTGCAGAGAACTGACAGTGCATGGAGCCTGCCTTGAAGCGTAGATATTTCCTGCAAGATTCCCTTATAGGAATGTGCAGGTAAGCTTCCTTTAAGTCTAAGGTTGCCAACCAGGCATCTTTGCCTAGCATAGGAAGCAGCTGTTGAAGTGTTAGCATTTTGAATTTTGGGATTACCAAAAAGGTGTTTAGAATAGAGAGGTCCAGGATAGGATGCCAGGTGCTGTCTTTTCTGGGTACCAGGAGAAGTCTTGAATAGAGACCTTGTCCCCTTCTGCTGGGACAGGTTGAATAGCCCTGATACTTAGAAGAGAGAGAACCTGCTGTTGGACCTCTGCCCACTGATTTGGGGGTAGGTCTGGCCAACCGTTTGGGGTTGGTAGGCTGTGGAAGTGTAATCTGTATCCTTGGGAAACTATATTCAAAACCTATTTGTCCTGGGTAATGAGTTCCCAGTTTTTTACATGCAGGACGAGCTTTCCTCCCAAGGGAGCAGGCAGTTGAGCAGGGCTTGGAAGGGTTAAGGTTAAGTCATTGTGCCATTTTTCCATAGGGGGGGTGTCTTACTACTCCCTGCTTTGGAAGCAGGAGCCCCCCCAGTGCTTAGGCATGTGCATAGCCTGAGACTGTAACCTAGGTGGTCTGCTGTTCCTGGGTTTGGACTGAGAAGGCCTGGAAGAAACTGGAAAGGACCAACTCTTTGAAGGCCAATGCCTACTAAATCTGGGAGGCATTTGAAGGAAATCTTTAACAGTTTGCATAGATTTAGCTTTCACCTCCATCTTTTTGAGGACTTCTTCTGCTTTGTTGCCAACAGGTGGTCTTGGTTTAAGGGAGCATCCAATAATTTAGCTTTAACATGATCTGGCAAGTTTTGCTCCTTAAGCCAAGCATGCCTTCTAAGTACAGACCCAGTGACCGCAGCCCTGCAAGATGCCTCTAATGAGTCAAAACCACATTGTAAAGTATGTTTATCAACTTGTTCTGCAGAATGCATTACATCCTGTAATTCTTTGTGTTCAGCACAGTCAGGAATCAACATAATTTTCTGTTTAAGTAGTCCCATAATATGCTGCTGGTACTTTAACATATGAAACTGGCAATTTAAAGCCCTAATGGCCAAAGTAGCAGAAGTGTATACCTTCTTACCCCATCTGTCCAAGGCTCTAGAATCTCTATCAGAAGGGGTAGGATTTTTAACAGCAATAGCCTTAATTCCTTTTGGTCGTTGGGAAATGGTTTCTGGATCCGCAGTAGGATTCTTGAAGAGGAACTTGTGAGAGTCAGGTACTCCGTAATACCGGTCAAGTTTTCTGGGAGCTGGAGGTAAAGTGCCTGGGGAAAGGCTAGATTCCAAGAAGGCAACATCTACAATGTACAGAACAAGAGGGATAGCTAAAGGCCTGTGTTGAGGGAGGAGTAAGAATTCCCTAAGCCTCTTTTTGGAGTCAGAGTAATCCTGGCTTTCCCAGAGGAAATGCTCCCTAAGAGTGTGCAAGGTTTCACCAAAAGAAAAATCTTCTGGAGGGGAAGCAGAGGGAATGGAATCCTCTGCATCAGAATCCTCATAGGTAGATAAGGGAATATCCTGGTCAGAAGGAACAGAAATATCAGATTCCTGATCAGAAGAATCAGAAGGAAAATCAATTCTAGGTCTCTTAGAGGGGGAAGGCTGGCTTCCCCTAATTAAGGTAACAAGGTCTTCAGCCATTGTAAGCATTTGTTTTTTAGGCATATGGGCCTGAGCATGCGGTTTGGACATCGGTTTTCTAGGCATGGTGCGAGTTTTAGGCCTGGATGAAAAAGATGGCATCAGTTTAAAATGCAAGTCTGTAGGCCTGAATACACCCTCAGAAGCCGGTGCCTGCACAGCGGCTCCGGACCCATCCAAGGTACAGACATCCGCAGGTTCCATAGTCGAAGAAGCATCTCACGGCATACCAAATGGGTCTCAGTAGAGGCCTGCGAATCTGAAGTAGTGGGTATCAGGGGCTGCAAAAGCGCCTCACTGAGCACTGGCGACTAGCTTAACGGAAGCATCATCAGCAGTTTTGGACCTATGCGGGCTGTCTCTGTCTTTATCCTTATTTTTTTTGGAAGATCGGTAGTTGGATGGCTTAACGAAGTCATTTTGGAGTACGGATACCGAGTACCAAAATAATTTGCTGCAAAGATAGCCTGAAGACAAATAGTTTGGGGGTTGAACAAGGCACAAAACTGACAGTGAGGGACATCATGGCCTGGGCCTAAGCAAGGAATGCAGTACGAATGAAAATCTTTATGAGGTATTTGCTTTCCACAAGTAAGACAATTGTTAACATTTACTGACATTGGTTGGAGCAATAAAAAAGATCCCCAACAGGGTACTTATCTTTTTTAGAAGACTTCGGTTCTGAAACTCGAAAATGAAAATTTCAGGAGTCGGCCAACTGGCACTTGCGAACTGCTTCTGCTTCGGGGACCACACGGCAAGAAAGACTGATGTAATGGCATCGGCTGCATGTTTTATACCCCTGACGACCTGACGTCATGGAAGAAGAGACGGCATCCGATGCAGAAATCCAAGACTCTGGTATTTAAGCCGGCTAAGGGCTACCTGCAGGCAGATAACCCAAATGTGATGACTGCAACAGTGAAACACGAAGAACATCATCTTAAAGTATGATGGTTTCTAGATCTAATATTAAGAGAAACACCTTAAGGACAGCATCATGAGATTTCATGCAAACCTAATATGGTGTGCACTGAAGCCAAATCTCACAGTCATGGAAACATTAAGCCTTAAGAAGCAGAAAATGAAATAAGTAAAATATGAACTGAACGTACAGTTGCGTAAAATCTTACCATAGCGGTAGATGTCCTTCTCTTCACTATTCACTACCATAGGGATCCACTGTCAAGGGTGGTCTAACGTCCGGACAGCATACCAAAGCCTTTAGGTTGTTTTAAGGTACACAGCACGTCAAGCGTATGCTCCTTGCGTAGTGTAGTGTATAAGGGTGATGTATGGACATTCCATTCTCAGAACTGCAAGCCCCAGTAGGAACCCCAATCCAAGGAAAAAAGAGGTAGTCAGTACATTCAGAAAATAAATGGACCAGGGGGAGGAGGGATGAATAAATACTGCAACAGTGAAGAGAGGGGTAACTACCATTATGGTAAGATTTTACACAACCGTACTATGTCCCTCCACTTCGCCGCAGTATTCATTACACTAGGCAGAGTGCCAACGCTCAGGAAGAAGAGAGGGAGGCAGAAGGGCCACCAGAGCCCTCTAGGAAGCCATGAAGGATGGCCCTAGCTGTGGAGATTCCATCCAACTTGGAGTGCTTGGTAAATTTATGCAAAGAAGTCCAGGTAGCTGCCTCAAGAATAGAGTTAGTATCCAAAAATCACCAGAAGAAGCTACAGCTCTGGTCTATTATTGTCAATTTATTATTATACCTGTAATATATCCAATTGTTAAATATGTTACCTTTGCTGTACATAGTCTTAAACTGTGCCCACTGCATTGTACTTACTACTCTGTGTAAATACAATCTGTACTTGCTATTCATGGAGCTTTTCTCGACGGGCCTCCACTGAAAATGGGCTCATTACAGCCCAGTGGACTACCCAGGTAAATGAATGCAAATAAAATAAACAAACAAACAAATAAATAATACTAGAATGAGCATTAACAGAATAAGGAAGGCTCTTACCATAAAAGGAAAAATAAGAAGAAATACTCTGCTTGGACACAGCTAATCCTAAGGACCTAGGATGAAAGGAAGCAAAGAGCTGATCAGATTTTCTAACAGTCTAAGTCTTAGTCAAATAAAATCTTGAGTTCTCAATGCACATCCAATGTGTGCAGCACCTTCTCACTAGCAGATTGTGGAGAAGGGAAACAGTGGGCAAATGAATAGACAGATTAAGGGACAACGCATTCACCACCTTGGGCATAAAATAAGGATTAGTATGCACGGACACAGTATTCTTATGAAACACCAAAAAAGGAGGACAAGCCATAAGGGTTTGAAGCTCAGACACCTGTTTGGCAGAAGTAAGGGCTAACAAAAGTAGTCTTCCAAGTGCAATGTTGCAAGGAAGCTGAAGCTGCAGGCACAAAAGGAGCCAAAGTCAGTTTCTCCAAAACAAAATTAACATCCCACGGTGGAGGAACAGGCTTTCTGAGAGGCCTAATAGGAAGGATGTCTTTAAGGAAGTGTTTAGCTTCAAATCTAGATGCTAAAGGAGGAGATAAAAGCAAACAAGCAGAAACAGCTGATAAGTGGGCCTTAAGCCAACCCCGCACTGAGCAATTCACAAAGATAAGAAAGAACCAAAGGAACATCCACAGAAAGTGGATCCAGGTTACGAGAAAGACACCAAACAAAAAACTCTTCCATTTTGACAAGTAGGATTTCTAGTATTGGGTTACCTGGCCTCCTGCAGGACCCTAAGCATTTCCTCAGAAAAAAAGGTGTCTATGTGGAATCAAAATCCTATCACAGACAGTGTCAGTTGAAGAGTCGACAAGTGAGGATGGATGAGAGATCCTTTTTCTTGTGCAAGTAGATCCACCCTTTGAGTTAACTTGTGATGACTGCCCTTGGCTAAATATAGAAAAAGAGGGACTCAATGCTGTCTCGGCCAAAAGGGAGTCCCCAAAAAGATTTTGGGAGCATCCTGTTGAATTCTGAACAGGACTTTCAGAATGAGGGGAGAGGGAGGGAAAGCATAAAGAAACATCTCCTTCCAAGAAAAAGATAGGACATCCACCTTCTGAACCAGAGGACCTAAGACTCTGGCACAAAAAAGAGGAAGCTGTCTGTTCAGAGCGGAGGCAAAATAGGTCTATTTGAGTAGTACCCCACTGGTGGACAAAGTCCAGAAACACATTTGAGTAGTACTCCACTGGTGGACAATGTCCAGAAACATATCCCTGTGAAGCATCCACTCGTGGGACCGAGTTAAGGATCTGCTCATAGGAAGTTACTAGGCTAATGGTACTAGGGCCCTTACAAGCCTAGTCAAGTTCTTGCCCTTATTTCCATAATCAGCACCTATTGCCCCTGGTCAAAAGGGACACAGGTGGAACCCCCCGGGGTGAATTTACGGTTAGATTGCATTTGAAGATGGCCAAAGAGGTGCTCTGTTTGACACAAAGTGGGAGTTGGTACAAAGGTGTGGTAACTTCTGGGAACAAATCTGTCCCTCCAGCAGGTTCTATTAATGTCACATACCAGGTTAAGGTCTTTAAAGTGAGCAACCAGTGTACCATTTGATTTATGGAGATGCAGCATTTCCAATAAAGCAGGATCAGAGATTGCTTTGTATGCAAGGCAGACATCACCTCTGAGTAGTCTGTATGAAACAGAATAAAATGGCAGTGATTTCAGACGATTCCCATAGGACAGATGCTGAACACCTTAAATTTTCCTTGTGAGGAACCTTTGTGGTTTCTCCAATTGCTGTAGGTGCTTAGAGAGGTACATACCAAAAGGGGCATTATACTCAATTATTGGTCTGATGAAGGAAGAGTACAGGGAGGTTATAACTTCTTTTTTTTCCTGAAAGCAACGTCCTTACTTATGAAATGAGCAATATAGAATGCCCTTCTTACCACTGTGGAGACATGGTCAAAGGTAAGGTTGCTGTCAACCTGCTTGCCCAGGGCTCTCACCACAGAGTACATACTTAAGGTGTTGCCATTGATGTGGTAGTTAACAGGAACACTGCTTTTACCAAAAGGAATAACACATTTTTTGCATTGAGTTTAAGGCCACAACTTTGTCAGCAATCATTTGTTTGTGTAAGACCCTCTTGTAGGATGTTGACATCATCTGGAGATCATATGACCACTCCCAGTTTGCAGTAATCAGCAAACGTATCGGCCACAGACCTTTAGCTTTTGCTTGTACTTCAGAGAAATAGATTCCGAACAGTAGAGGTCCCAGGACTGATCCCTGTGAAACACCACTGGTTACAGGTCTGCTGTTGGAGGTGGATTCCCCTATTTTGACTATACGAGTTGTATCACTGAGCCAGTTAGTGGACCTATCTAATGATATAAGGGTTGATGCCTAGTTGGGTGAGGTTGTCAATGATGACTGAGTGGAGGATAGTGTTAAACGCCTTGGCTAAGTCCAGGTAGGCTGTATGCACACATTTCCCTTCATCCAAGGCCTTGGTGACTATCTCGAAGAAGTCCACCAGGTTTAACAAGCATGTTCTCAGTTTGACAAATCCAAACTGAGTAGGGTCAAGTGTTTGGAGATTACCTATATCTTTGTAGACCACATACCAGGACACTTAAAACTAATACCACAAGTTGTTAAGCCAGTGAAATGAAGCTGATGAATGCACACCAAGCATGAAACTTTTATTAAAACAAGAAAATGAATCTCTTCTAGCACCTCGGCTTATCAGAAAGCCTTTACAGAGTATACCATTTTCTTAACATCACCTATATCTTTGTTGATAAGGGCCAGGATGATTCGTTCCATAACCTTGCAGATAAGGCTAGTCAGGCTAACAGGTCTACAGTTCCCAGGGTCATAGTGTAAGCACCACCTTTGTGCAAGGGAATAACAGTGGCTATTTTTCATTCCACTGGTACGAAGCCGATGCTTAGACAATGACTGAAAAGAGTACCCAATGGTGATGCTAATTCATGTTGGAGCCCATGTAGGACACAGCCTGGGATGTTATCAGGTCCCATACACGCTGTGTTTTTGGCCTTAGAGAGGGCATTTATGACCTGCTCTTTGAAGCAGGTCATAAGTGCCACAATATTTTGACCTGAGGGGATGTAAACTGCCTGAAGAGTCACCTGAAACTGGATAGCAAGTTCACATACCAGGATTGCCAACCGGCAATGATGATAAGATCTTGCCCTCCCCCCCATTTCATTACATACCACATCACTGTAGTATTGTCTGTAAACACCTTTAGAAGTCCTGGAGAGTAGAGAGAATGAATAGCATTAAGAGCTCTCATCTCTTTGACCTTTAGGGAGCCAAATACTGCCCATCATCCCATGTCTAAAGCATCTGTGAACAGCTCCTGAGAGGGAAGAAAGGGATGAAAAGGGCGCCCTGGATTTAGAGACAATTGTTGAATCCACCACTGGAGTTCCTTCTTGAGACAAGGCAGAAGAGGAACTACAAATTCGAGGGGGTGTGCATGTTGAAGACAAATTGACTTCATAAAACCATTGAAACTTTCTCATGTGGAGTTTGGCCAGAGGGAGCATAAGAATGGTGGAGGCTATGAACCCTAGAACTCTCTGACATTCCATAGCTGTTATAGAGGCCAGAAGAAGAAGAGTTGAAAAAAGGAAATGAGACTTAAGGCCTTGTGAGGAGGCAGGGATGCCAGCACAGGCATAGTCTGGATCCTGCACCCCAGAAAAACCTGGTCCTGGGAAGGAGTCAAAAAATACTTTTTGAAGTTTATCATGAACCCCAGGCTTTGCAGAAAGGAAATGGCAAAATGAAGATATTGCAATAAGATCTCTGGAGAGGATGCCTGAAGCAGGAGATCATCCAATTAAGGAAAGGCTTGGATCCCCTGAAGCTTGCAAACAGCAATCACAGGAGTGAGGCATTTGGTGAATACCCTTTGGGCAGTAGAAAGGCCAAAGGGCAAAACAGAGAACTGAAAATGCCAGGAAGCAACAGTGAAACGTGAAACCTTCCTGAAAAGTGGATGAATAGTGATAGGGAGAGAAGCATCCTTTAGATACAGACACACCACAAAAGCCTGGGAAAGCAAAAGAGTGAATGTCTAAAGGGCAACATTGGAAAGGAGGGCACCTTCAGAAAAGTGTATAGATGAGAGAGATCTAGAATTGGTCTCCAGGTACCCTCTCTATCCTGGACACTAGTAACATTCTGGAATAAAATCCCCTCCCACTTTGGGACACAGACACTTCTTGAATAGTATCCTGAGTCAAAAGATCTTGAAGCACCCCTGGAAAAAAAGACAGCTGTTCCTGAGGTGGCTGAGGAATTCTGATAAAAGGAGGAAGAGATTTTCAGACCATGAAATACCCCTGGTGGATAATGGACAGAACCCAGGAATCCAGAGTAATCTTTATCCAAACAGGAAGAGAGAGAGACATAGGTGAAGAGAAAGTGGAAAGTGGCTGGGAAGAATAGGATAGTCAGACAGCAACAAAAGTGTTTCCAGGCAGCTCAGCAGAATAAAATGCGTAGTAGTATGGTTGACCAAATTCGTTTAATTCCACAAAAAGAAGTAAAAAGTAGATTGCAGACAAATCCAAACACAAGCGCTTTCGCTCGGAATATTCTGAGCTTTTTCAAGTGAAAACAATCAAATAGTTACAGTCCTTGCTTAAATACCTCAAAGTGATTAATTAATTTCAATCCTCAACTTTTAAAACTCAACCTTTAAAAAGACAGTTCCTTCTTAAATTAAACGATATTTATAATCCAAATACAGTGGATGAGCGAACAATCATTCATCCAAAGTTAAACTATTCAATATTAAATATTTCATTATATGCTCACAGTTATAAAATCATCATAATTACGTTTTCTATATGTAGTTTTAAAAATAAATAATTTAAAAACCAATAATTTAATGTTAAATATCACATCATAATTTTACAAAATAAATAATAAAGTGATTCAAAATCCAAAAATTATTCAAGTATATCAATTTCTTTAAAAATCAAAACATTAAAAAGTACTGGACAATGTTCAAAAACTGTAAAAGTGGGCAAGGGATGTCATCAGGGGAAGTAAAAAAATAAATAAAAAATAGAAAATGTAAAAATATCAATCCACAATAGGCAACTATCATAACCTTGCTCTTCTTAATCTTAACACTGAGCTGATGCTTATGGTGTCATTAAGTCCGGGTGGTTTTCCTGCATCTAATCTCAGCTGCCAAATGAGCTCCCTATATTCCAAAGTGGCCTCCCAGTCTCCTCCCCTGCCATCAGGAAGGACCTGCTGAGCTGCCTGGAAACACTTTTGTTACTGGTCCTGTTCGCTGTTTTACGCATTTCATAGTCAGGCAGCACCTAGTTTACCAGGAAAAGGAGACTTCTGAGGCACAGAAGTCTGAGTAGCCTTCACAGGAGGAGCCTGCTTGACCCCTTTTTACCCTAAGGAGGAGGGTGAGATTGCCTACAAACAAAAGTTTGTTTACTGGGGTAATTTCTCTAAAGTTTAGGCACCAGAGAAAGAAATACGTGATGTGATGTTGTTGCCTTCATTTGCTCATCAACCTCTGGGTTTCAGATCCGAGCACTGGATCCAACTTGGCCACATACCATAGCTTCAGGCTCCCACATCTAAGCTCCTCCTCTACCCTCAATGCTCCTCTTCCCTAAATCCCCATATCTCCTTTGCCACGCTTCGCTTAGCATTGGGTATCTCACTCTCTGAGCTCCTCAACATTATTTTGTGAGTTATTGAACCTTTTTTTCCACTATGCTTAACCATTTATAAAGAATTTACCTTTACTTTATCTGATCATCTTCCCTCGTCTTCTCAGATTCATAAATGCGCTAGTTTTGTGTAGAGCTTTGCCTAGTGCCTTCCCTTTCCCTTCCCTACCCCTCTTCTTCCTGTTATAGAGATATATATGGATCTAGGACTACTGAACGAAAGTTCAATAGTCCAAATCCACAATCACCGAACACACTTTAACAAAAGCGCTTTCATTAAAGTGTGTTTTAAAAAAAAAAAAAAAACACATTACTTTTTTTTTTTTTTTTGCAGGGGGTCAAGCCCCCTTAAATATTCTCACTCCGAGGTTGCACTACAGTGGGTAAAAGGGAATTATCCCTTATCCCCACTGTAGTGCGATCTCAATACATACTTACAGGTGTGCCTCTCGGTGAAAAGCACTTTTGCGCAAGTATGCCCGGTCAAATCTGTTTCGGTTATGTTGCCGTTCGGTGATCCGTACGGATCCCATATATATATATATATATATATATATATATATATATATATATATATATATATATATATATATATACATATATATATATAAAATTTCTGAACTTTTTCTACATTTAGAGTTTAGAGTTGCCTTTAAGTTTGTGTGTGTGTGTGTGTGTGTGTGTGTGTGTGTGTGTGTGTGTGTGTGTGTGTGTGTGTGTCGCAGGCTGCTTGGTTGTCTTAGTCATATTGGATTTAAACCCATTGGCTTTAAGAAATGTAGCACTTGTGGGCACAAAATCCCACTTTCAGATGCCCACTCTGAGTGTGTGGTGTGCCTTGGTGTGGCTCACCTGGATTCCACTTGCTCCATTCATGCCGGCTTTAACCAGTAGGCACTCATAGATAGGTGCAGTATTTAAAAGGCCTTCTGCCTAGCTCTTCCTCTGCAGCCAACTCTATCCACTTCAGGGGCTCAATCCCCCATGAAAAAACATAAGGAATGGAAGAGATCCCTTAGCAGATCCCTCCACTCGGAGGAACCTCCCGTCAAGACTACCAGACCTTCAGAGCTGACCTCTTCGTCTCCCCTCCACACCAGAGCCAAAGCTTCTCCCAGGAGCTGGTGACTGCCAGACCCAAGTCCCCTCTCATGCAACAGCACAGGCCCAGTTTCAAGGCCTGCTTCCATTGCGTCTTCCGTTAGGTCTTCATGAAGCCTTTCCAAAGCTGAGGTGGACATGATGCTGGTCAAGTTTCTCAAGGCACAAATCCAGCTACAGATCTTGCCTGCTCTATTCCCTCCTGGATACGTGAGCAATATTCCAATCTTTACACCTATCTTTCCTTCTCCTATCTGACCTCAGGTTTTGGAGTTATCATGCCCGACCTTTCTTGGAGTCAAGAAGTTGGAGTTGACAGGGACAGTCACCTCGACTTGACAGTCTCCCTGACTCACCTGACTCTGACTATTTCGGAACAGAGCAATTTTCAAAGCTGTAGCTTCGGCGCCAGTTCCGAGGGGGTTGATGTCAGCTACGAAATTCTCAAGAGCTGTCTCTTCTGCTCTGGGCTTCAGCGTTTGATAGCTTGACTCCATCTCCTCACTTGGATCCGGGGGCAGTTGGGATTCATGGAGCTTTGGCTCCACTGGGGGTGCCCATGCTGTCTCGCTCTCCCTTGGCATTTGAAATGGTGCAAAGGGTTCTCTCTGTACCCAAAAGAGCCTTGACTCTTCCTGCTTTGGTGTCTGTTCCCCCTCCAGCAGCTTTTTGTCCCTGAGACATCTATTCTGTCTCCTCCGGGACAGCCAGTCAAAAAAAGACTTCCAGTCTACTTCTCTCTTGGAACCCCCCATGTCTTCCAATACCTCCACAGAACACCCCACAGAGGAAGTCCCTCAGAAACACCAGTGCAAAAGGAGGCACTTTGATTCCCCTTTGAAATCCCTCATAGAGGACACCGATCTTGATGAAGGGGAAGGGGCCCCCAGATCACCACCCGGGGATGTCTCCTTTATAGACATCATGGAAATCCTTCAGCAAAAGGATAGTTGGTCTTCCCAAAATGCTAACCCAGAAAAATCAGGGTTTCTGGAAGCCTTTGGGGCAGGCCCACCTACTTCTTGGGTATCCCCCCTCCCCCTTAATGACCTTGTGTCACACAGGCCGTGGAAGGAACCGGATGCAGTCAATCCAATCCCCAAGCATCCTGACAAGATCCTCAGTGCCCCTTCTAACTGCCCCCACTGGACTAAAGGTGTTCCTGTTGATGCCATGGTGGTCACTGTTGCTACAAAAAAGGAGCTGGCCTAACAGAGCTCCACCGTCCATCCCCCTAACAGGGAGTCCAGGGCGTTGGACAGGTTCAGAAAGTGGGTTTATGCTTCAGTGACCTTTGCACTGTGAGAACCAAACTACTTGGCACATGTAACCAGGCTACAGAGGGGCTTTAACTATCTAGCTCTGTCCCAGGGTCCATGTCTGCTGAGGAACAAAACCCCGTGAACCATGATACTTGGAAATAGCAGTCAGTTGAACTTTAACTGTAGATGAAGAGGATCCTGAATGAAAAACCTCAGCCAGGAAATCTAAAACAGAATGTACAGGAGCAGTAAAGGGATCAATATTCCTGGAATTTGCCCAAATAGAAAACGCCGCCACTTGCTAGCATAAACAGTCCTAGTGGACGACTTTAAAGAAGACACTAAGATGTCTCTGACTGAGTCAGAGATCATCGGTAGCCTGGCTAGGGAAGGAAGTGGAGCAACCAAGCAGTGAGGTTGAGAAAATGAATGGCCCGGTGCTGCTCACCCGACTGGTGGATCAAGAGATCCGAACTGGGTCCAGATGCCAGGGCTGCACCAGAAGGTGACGATGCAGAGACGGAAACCAAATTTGTCGAGGCCAATAAGGGGCAATGAGAATCAACTTGGCCCTCAAAATGGTGGCTTTCTGAATGACTTGTGGAATCAAGGGAAAGGAGGAAAAGCGTGCAGAAGTCCCCGGGCCAATCCTGGGTTAGAGAGTCTCTCAGGGGTTGGCCTGGAAGGGGAAAGAGGGTGAAAAATCGGGCACTTGTTGTTTTGAGGAGTAGCAAAAAGATTGCAACAAGGAGTGCCCCACTTCAGAAAAATCTGATCCACTACAGATTGATTGAGAGACCACTCGTGAGGCATCAGAATGGATCTGCTCAGCCTGTCCGCCAAGAGGTTGGACCTGCCGGGATGTGCATTGCTATCAGAAACCGATGAGAGGAGATTGCCCATTGCCAAAGTCTGAGAGCTTCTCGACACAACGGATAGGACCTGGTCCGCCTGCTTGTTGATGTACCAGACCACGGACATGTTGTCCGTTTGTACTACAATAGTCCCGTGGGAAGAAAGTCGTTGAGGGCCTGCAACGTTAAAAGCACCGGCCTCATCTCCAGGACATTTATGTGCAGATGGTATTCTATGGGTTGCCATGTCCGTGGACCATCCTGCCCTGATAATGCCCCCACCCGATCAGAGAGGCATCCGTGGTGACTGTGGCAACTGGAGGAGGGGAACAAAGGGTCGGCCCTGATGAAGAAGAGGGAAGATATCCACCAATTCAGATGAGTTCTGCACGACTGTGTGACTAAGATTTCGTGCCTCATCGGGAGACTGTGCGTAACACCACTGAGTGAATAGCATCCACTGCAGAAGACGATGTGGAAGCGAGCCAGTGGTAGAAGAACAATGGCCGCAGCCATAAGACCTAGAACCTTCAGTATAAATCTGGCTTTGACCTTGCTGCTCTGCAATAGAATCCGAACAAATTTTTGGATGTCCAGAATTCTTTGATCTGTTAGTCTGGCTAACATTTTGACAGTGTTCAATTCTGCGCCTATAAAGGTGATAGATTGGCAAGGCCGCAGAGAAGATTTTTCGAAATTTACTGAAATTCCCAAACTCCTGCAAAGCTGCAGAGTGTAGTCTCTGGTCTGAAGAAGCTGACACCTGGTGGTGGCGGAGAGGAGCCAGTCATCCAAATAAGGAAACACCTGGAATCCTTGACGTCTCAGATGAGCTGTGACCACTGCCATGCATTTGGTAAACACTCTGGGGGCTGAAGTGAGGCCAAAGGGCAGGGCTCTGAATTGGTAATGACTGGTCCCTAGCCGAAAGCAGAGAAACCTTCTGGAGCCTGTGAATCTTTATGTGATAGTACGCGTCCTGAAGGTCTATAGAGCACATCCAGTTGTCCTTGCCCAGAAAGGGCAGAATGGACTGAAGCGTGACCATCCGAATCTTGCCTTCTTGACAAATCTGTTTAGACTGCTCAGGTCTAATATTGGTCTCCAATCTCCCATCCTTTTGGGGACCAAAAGAATCTCGAGTAGACGCGGATCCTACCTGGTCTGCCGGCACAGTCTGGACGGCTCTTTTCTAGGAGCTTTGAAACCTCCTGTTCTGCCAAATCCTTTGACCGGGTGAGATGTCTGGAAGGGATTGTTGAGGTACGGGATACCTTTCGAAGGAGATTTTGTAACCCTCGGATATGATCGACTGTACCCACATATCTTGTGAGAGGGAATGCCAGGCTACTGGGTACAGCAAAATCCTTCCCCCGACTGCCTCCAAGGGTGGACAGTCGGGCAACACCTCAGGGATGCTGAAAGGGCTTCTCAGGAAGAGACTCCCTGTTGCCCTGGTTCTGAGGACCCCCCCCTGCCTCTAGGGCGGCGTCTATTATTGTTACCCCTCTGCCTCTGGGGTAAACTTACCACGGTGTCCGTGTAGCTCCTTGGGCTTTATGGAACCACATCTTCCCTCCCTTCTGACCCTTGGGATATGGTCTAGAAGGGGTGGAAAAATGGACTCCAATGGCAGAAAGAGTTTTACCGTCCTGCTCACACCTGGTCAAGGTATCCTTCACCTGAGGTCCGAACAAAGCCGAACTATCAAAGGGGGTATTAGTGAAGGACACCTTAAAGGGGTCCATAAAATTACAAAGCCGCATCCAGGCTTGGCGTCTAAGAGCAACTCCTGTGCTCTGCTCTGCTCGCTCCATCGGCCGCATAGGATATGAGCCGCATGGAGGAGTTGGATAAGGAATTCAGGATTGCTAGCTGTGAGGCAATCTTTTCTTGAGCCCCAGCAGCAGAAGGATCCTGGACCACTTCACCCAGTTCCTTGAGAATATCTCTTTGAAGCCTGGTGAAGTGACAAAGGTAGTTCAGCGAATGCATAGCAAAGGTCGCTGAAGAAAACATCCGCTTTCCATACCTGTCCATGGTCCTAGAATCCTTGTTAGGAGGATGGACAGGTACTGAAGGATCCGCCAGTTCCTTCTTAGTGGCCGCCGCCACCACCATAGCATCCACAGAGACGCCCTTGGAAAGAAACTGTTTGTCCGTAGGGGCCGTAATAAACTTGGATGGTCTCCTGGGACAGGTTCCACAGAATCTGGAGCCGCCCACGCGTTCCGAGGCACTACCTGCACAAGTGGGTCGGAAGGCGCAGCCACCTAGGAAGTGGAGGGTCGGGGTCCAAAAGCCTCCAGGTATGCCCACTCATCCTCGAGGGATCAATGGATGGCCACCCCCTCTGTTTGAGGAGCTCAAGGATGTCTGAAAAGGAGACATCCTCAGAGGGGATCGGGGAACCCTCCGACTCATCTAAGTCGGTATCAGATGTAGTAGACTCGGGGGAGTCTGTGTGTTTCCTCTTACACGTCCTCTTCCGAGGGGGTTCACCTGCCGGATCAGGAGAAACTTCGGAAGAGGAGGAAATTCCCAATGGGGAAACCTGGGGCGATGGATCCCTGGGCCTGAGAGCAAGAGGCTGGCAAGAGGTGTCTACAGGCACCGAAGAGGGAGGAGCTAGAGGGATGGACCGTTGACCTGGCTCAGTAGCCAGGACACTCCTCATCACCTCAAAGGCTCCCCTCCCCGGGAGACCGGAATATCCCCGATCAGAGGACACAGGAATTCCCGGCTCCACTGAGAGGGAAGGCTCAGAGGCCGATGTCGGTGCCGAGCTTACCAAAGCCGAAGCCCCGAGAGGGAGAGCGGGGTCGGACAAGGGTCCGATGCCACTAGCCCCCTCGGAGCCGACAAGGGAAACCCGACGACCGGATCCCTCCAAGGAAGGCCCCAAGGAGGAGATCGGAGCCGAGGACGACGGAGCAGAAGGATGTATCGGCTCCGGCGCCGAAACAGTCGCTGTCCCGAGAAGCTCCGGCTGCGAACTCTGGTGTGGAGTCTGAGGAGGAAGTTCAAGGGGTGAAACAATAGCCGAAGTCTGCTGAGACGGGCTATGGAGCATTTGGGCCAGTGCCTGCGACTTCAAAAGCCTGCTTACCACCCTCTCTAAGTCGTGGTCAGACAGCCTGGAAGATCTCAAAGATCGGCTCCGATGGCTCCGCTCTGACAAAAGAGGAGACCCCGGAGCCGAGTGGATACTCTGCAACGAAGGGGACCGAGATCTCTTTCGGGACGAAGTCATCGGAGCCGAAGTCCCCTGAATTCCAGATGGAGCCAAGGTTTCGCCCGATGCTGGATAAGGTGTCGGCTCCAGCCGAGCCGACAAGGCCACAGTAGACCGGGTGTCGGAACCAATCGTGCCGAACCCACTACTTTGAAGCAGATAGATCGGTTCCAGCCGAGCCGATCTCGGCTCAACGGAGCCGAGCCACCGGAGGAGGCTTGGATACTGTAGCCTGAACCTTCGTGGCTTAGAAGGTTTACCAGACCCTGTTTTAGAGGGAGAACCTTCTGGCTTAAGTAAGCCACGGAGGATCAACTTATTCCTCCGTTCCTGCAGGACTCTCTGGCTAAAAGAGTGACACAAAGCACAGGAGTCCTGCAGGTGCAAAGGCCCCAGGTAGTAAACACAAGAAGTGTGACCGTCTGTCAGAGACATTTTCTGACAGCACGAGTCACACTTCTTGAAGCCTGAGACCTTGCCTTCCTTTGACATATTTCTAAGGAAGAAGTCACACACACACCCCAACAAACACACACAATTAATCCCCTAACACACAGACACACAGGTAGGGATTAACCAATGGGGTCTAGACCTAACTTAACTTTTATACAATTACCAAAGGAATTTAAAAGTTTTGAACTGTAAGGGAATAGGGTGGGCTGTAAACACACTACACACTATGAAAGTGGAAACAAGGGGGAAATAAATCCCTAACTAAGCTTTTTTTGACAAAAAATTACTTACCTCAGCTGGCAAAGGAGACCTCTTTCGCTAAGCGGCAAACGAGATCTGAGGTAGTTCCGCCTTGCATCATGGGATATAGGGTTGCCTCGAGCTGGTAAAAGGAGTTCTCAAGCTAAAGCAAGTGCCGAGCCGAGGATCGGCTCCGAACCCATCCAGCAAGAATGAAGGCGAGATTGACAACTTAACATTCACAATTTTGCAATCAGGTCTCTAGAGAGGATGCCTGAAACAGGAGGTCATCCAAGTAGGGAAAGACTTGGATCCTCTGTAGCCTGCAAAACACAATCACAGGAGCAAAGCATTTGGTGAATACCCTTGGGCAGTAGAAAGGCCAAAGAGTAAAGCAGAGAACTAAAAATTCCCAGAAGCAACAGAGAAACATAAAAGCTTCATGAAAAGGGGATGAATTTGGATATGGAGATAAGCATCCTTGAGATCCAGAGACAACATATAAGCCCAAGGAAGCAAAAAAAGGGACAAAGTCTGAGAGGACAACATTTGAAAAGACAGAACCTTCAGAAATTTATTTAGATGAGAGAGGTCTAACAATTGGTCTCCAAGTACCCTCTTTCCTGGGTATGATGAACATTTCCGAGTAAAACCCATCCCCCGTTGGGAAACTGTAACTTCTTGAATAGCGAAACTGTAACTTCTTGTATAGCACCCCGAGAGAAGAGATTCCAAAGCACCCCAGAAAGAAGGACAGCTGTTCCTGAGGGGGATGAGGAATACCCATAAAAGGGGGAAGTCATTTCCAGACCATGAAATACCCATGACGGATAATGGACAGAACCTGCAAGTCATCAGCAATCTTTAGCCAAACTGAGAAAGATAGAGAAAGGCAAAGAGAAAGAAAAATATGGCTGGGAAAAATCGGATAATGAAGACAGCACCTGGTTTATGAGGATAATGAGACTTCTGGGGCACAAGAGGTCAGCAGAAGGGTACTTGTAAAGAAATTTACAGTCCTCGGAGACCCTATAAAACCTAATAGATTGTTTGGGGGCAGGTGACTGGGAGTCAGGAGCCTTAGAAGCATTAGAAAAGGCATCCAACGAGGCAGCAAAAACAGGAAGGACATAAGAAGGTCTGGGAGAGTCCTTCTGCAGGAGCTCATAATACCTCTTCTGTACTTTAGAAACCTGAACACAATCCCATTTAAAAAAAACTCCACCATTCTAGAGATTGCGCCCCCAAAAAAGTCCTCAAAAGTAGTATCAGGACTAGTAGATTCCTTTTACCCAGACCCATAATCTAAAGGAGGAGGAATCTGACAGGAGTAAGCAAGGGATTCCTCATTTGAATCAGCCTCCTCCTCCTCAGAGGATTTCTAGTCCCTGGGTCTTTTAAGGGGAGTAGAGGACCAAGAAGGAGCTGGAACAGAAACTTTCTGAGGAGGATTTAAAATCAATTTTACCATTCACTTTGTGGGTCCTTAGGAGCTGGAGTAACATGTAAGCCTTATAAAATGTTGAAGGCTCTGACCCCAGACGGCATTCAATAACTGTAGTAGGGTCTCCTCTGACCAAAATTTGAGGAACACCCCGAGGCCCCCTGAAAATAATCAGCCATGGTTCCTCCTGAATGCCCCATGTGGAAGTCTGCAAGGCCTCCATGGACTTGCCTAAGGTCAGATCCCCCAGTGGCCTCCAAACCCAGTCATGGCCAAAGAATCCAACAATGCAGCCAGGCTAACCTCCAGGCTTTCACTTCACTTGCCTTGGGAGAGATCTGGCAGAGAGGCTGAACAGCAGAAGAATCTGGCTTAGATTTCTTGGCCATCTTCATGGACAGCTGCCCCTTGGAGTGGGAAGTTCCTTTCACTGTGTCTTTAGCTAAGAGATTAAGATGATGATTCTCCAGCTACAAAGCCAAAGAAGAAAGCCTACCACAGCGGGTCTTCGTAATAAAAGCCTGACAGATCAAACATGAAGTATGGTTGTGGGAAGCACTGAGGCAAAAAAGCACTGCTCATGACGGTCTTTATGGGAATATGTCTCCCACACTAGCATTTACCCTTCTTGGATGACATGAAACCCCACAAGCAACAAAAAATAAAAAGAAAGATAAGATACAATAAACCCCAATGGGGCATTTATCTGCAATGGCTCAGTGAACCACCAACTGAATGGGCGTGCAGACCAAAGATCAACAAACTGTGTTCACACTGGTGGTAAAGAAGGTCTGAGGTTGGTATATCTGGACGTTACCTTTATGCCCTATGCTACAACAGGAGCATACGTGTGATGTACGGCATACCCTAAAGCAATCTAAAAGCTCTGGTATATTGGCCAGAAGTCAGGCCGCCCTTGGCAGGGGATCCTTATTGTAATGAATGTTACAACAGTGAAATGGAAGGACATCACACTGTTCAGATTTCAAATGGCCAACTGCATACTTTTTGTCTCTCAATGACAATATTTGTTACTGGAAAAAAAATAGCTAATAGCTTTGCAAATACAAGAAACCTACCATTTTCCATGCCTTTCATCATTTTATTTTTCAAATCTATTTGCTAAAACAAAAAATGTCTACAGCTTAAATGAAGGATATTACTCTAGACATTCACATCTGTAAAAACAGATGAAATTATTATCCTAAATCTACATATGATATGATCAATACAGTTTTACACTCCACTCCAGCTACCTAAGATCACAACATTATATTAACTTTAACATGCTTCTGTCCAACCTTTCATATCTTGTCACAGTGTAAAGCCTGCATAAACGAAAGTTATGTACTCACCATCATGATAGATCCGTGTTGTCTGTCTCCTTATGGTTCAACTTGTGAGACTTCGGATCAGACAAAGGCCAATTCAAAAGTCTTTAGCCTGCTTGGCTCTGCCTCCCTTACCCATAACTCCCAAGTCTTCCATCAACCACCCCAATCGAGTTTACCACATCAGATAAACATAATGGTATAACATATACCACTAAAAATACATCTCCCACAACTTGGGATAAGACATCTAAGGGGAATCAAGACTCCAAAAAGGTGAACTAAATGACCCTCAGTGTCTAGTCACTGCAGGAGGAAAGACTCGCCATGACAACATTAAGGCGAGGGTAGTAGGGTGGGGAGGGGATTTAGGGAGCACTCATGAGGCAACAAAATGTTCCTGCTGAGGCTGTAGGTCAGAATGTTGGACTTCCCCCATCATATGCGTTGTTAGCAGAAACTGCTGAGAGGAAATTGCCCGCTGCCAAATTCTTATGGCCTCCTGACAAAGAGGGTAAGAATGCGTTTCCCCTTGTTTGTAGAGATACCAAATGGACATATTGTCCACCTGTATAGCAATCACACTTCTGGGAAGGGCATCTTGAAAGCCCTGCAATGCAAGGAGGATCACTCTCATTTCCAGAATACTGATGTGAATATGGGCCTCTGCAGAAGACCAGGACCCTTGAACTGTCCCTCCCTTCAAAATGCCCCATCCCTACCCCAGGATGGAGGCATCTGTGGTGACCATGGCCAAAGAAGAAGAAGGAATTACAAATTCTCTCCCTTCAGTTACCAGGGGGGCCTGTAACCACTTAATTTGTTTGTGACACACTTTTGTTAACCATATAAGAAAATCCACAGGATGAGTCAGGAAGGACCACTGAACAGCCAGAGTCCACTGTATGGCCCTCATGTAATATAGTTTCATAAGTGTGTGAGCCGGTAGTTTCAGAGTTGCAAGCATGGATAAGGCCTGAGCCCAAAGACTGAGATCTCTGAAGCTTGGGAGCCTGTCAATTTAATGGATCATGTCTAAATGACACCTTGTGAACTCGAGAAGTTGTACAGGCTGAATGCTTAATTTTGGACAGTTGACTGTAATGCTTAAGCTATCACACAGTCCGAGTTCCTGGCCAAGATTAACAAAGCCTTTGTTGGGGGTGGTGAGGATCCTATCATCCAGGTATGGACATACCTGAAAACCCTGCAGCTGGAGCCATGCCATGATCACTGCCATGCACTTGGTAAACACCCGGCGGGGGGGAGGGGACTGTGGTTAGACCAAATGGCAGATCCCTGAATTGGAGATGACTGGCTCTCAGCCAAAAGTGAAGAAATCTCAGTGAACGCCAATCTATCCTGATGCGATGTTAAGTGTCTTTGAAGTCTCTTGTGCACATCGATTCATCCTTCCTCAGAAGAGTTAAGATGGACTGCACTGTGACCAACTGGAATTGACTATTTTGATGAACGGACTTAGCTTGCTCAAATCCAAAACTGGTCTGAGGTCCTGTGTTTTCTCTGGAACTAAAAAGAACCTAGAATAGACTCCAGCTCCTATCTGGTCTGGTGGGACCTCCTGAATGACCCAATTTATGAGCATTTTTTTAAACTGTTACTGTGTAAAATCTCTGCTGGGGTGGAACATCTGGGAGACATTTTGGGTGACAGTTTGGGATTTCTAAAAAGGGACCATTATAACCTCTGGATAAGACTCTCAAAACCCAGGTGTCTAAGGTGATGGCCTCACAAGCTTTTGAGTTGAGAGGTATCTGACCCCAGACTGCCTCCAGAGAAAAGCAGCCAGGCTACCCTTCTGGATTGCTGGAAGAGCCCACCAGAAAAAGCTCTGTGGAAGCTCTGATTCTGCAGACTGCCACAGTTATATGGGCGGTGTCCATGACTCCTCCCCACCCTGCCCTCGAGAGGAACCCTCCAGGACAGCATCCTGGGAACAGAACTGTGACTTTCTGAAAAAGAGATGCTTACCCCCCAACTTTGATTCCTAGAAAAGGTTTGCTTGTGGGGATAGAAAAGAGTACTCTGATAATATACAGAGTCTTCCCATCTTGTTTGCTCATCAGAATGTCCTTAACCTTGGGCCCAACATAGAGGACACATTAAAAAGGGCACTGAAGAAGGACAATTTGAAACAGTCCGCAGAGTTGGACAATTGCAATCAGGTGGGACCGCATTGCAATCCCTGAGCCTGCCACTCGAGATGCTCCATCAGCTGCATTAGAGTCTCACTGAAATGTTAGCAATGGAAACCAAGGTGGAAAACTGAATCTCCAGCTTTTTCTGACAATCTGAAGACTGCTGTGTCTTGAAGATACTCAACATTTAGACACTAGGTCCCACTGAAGCCTTGTCAAGTGAGATAAGTAGTTAAGTGCTCTCAGTGCAAAAGTGGATGAGGCACAGGCTTGCTTCCCTAATTGAACCAGCACTCAAGACTCCCTGTTTGGGGAGGTGGATCGATAAGCTCTCCCCAGAAATCTCCTTCTTGGTGGCTACTGCCACTACAATGGCATCTCCTCCAGATCCTTACCCCAGTGAGGCCTGTCTTTGGTTGTGAAAATTTTATCTGACTTTCTTAGGAATGGGCTGCACTGCATCTGGCTCCTTCCACACCCCCTGGGATACCAGGTCTATAAGGAGATTCGGAAGAGGAGCCACCCAAGGTGTGGATGGGCCTATGTCAAAGGCCTCCAGAAATACTGACTCCTTCTGGCGAAGGGGCTTTGGTGGTCCAGTCTCCACGCTGGCAGAGTAGCTCCAATAACTCTCCAGAAAAGGTGCCATTACATCGGGACATAGGGGAACCCTCTCTTTTCTTAAGGTCAGTATCCTTGGTAACAGACTCTCTGGGGAATCCAAGTGCTTCCTCTTGCACTTTCTCTTCCTTGAGACTTCCCATTCTGATAAGTCCAGGGAAGACTTGCGAAGCCCAGTCATGGGGGCAAACTGGAGACTGACTGATGTAGACTGTCACGGAGTAAATGACTGGCCAGAAGAACAGATTAAAACTGAGGAGGAGTGCCACCTGGAGAAATTCATCCCTTATCTTTAGAAAAGAACATCCTCTCAACAATGTCAAAGACTGAGGCAGAGGCAGGACTCCCATATCCAAGGGTCCCAGAACCCAAAGTTACCAAAGACAGGCCCAAACCCAAGGAACTATGCTTAAACCAGATGTTGAGATCAGAGCTGAGCTGTCCAAAGCTCAAACGCCTAGAGAAAGCAATGATCCTGAAACAGGGACCATCGACCCTGACTTAACCCCAGCTTTGATGCCACGCCTCTGGGGTGCTGACAGCCTTGAACAAGTCGGGGTCCAGGCCATCAAGCAACAGGATGGAGCTGAAGATGGCCAAGCTATCAGATCCCATACGGAGGCTGGAAATTTGGTCGGCTCCAAAGACCTCAGGCCAGAAAGATGGAGCCAAGGGTCCTGGCACCGCACCCAGATCAAGGGGGTTAAGGCCTAATTGCACCTGTGCCTCCAAAAAGGACATCAGCTGCTCCAGGACAATAGTTTTGATGCTGCCCACAGACCTCAATGACCAATGGAAGAAGTCACTGAGGATGGTTTGGAAGGTCTATGAGAAGACTATCCCACATGATTGATCCGAGCTGGAGAGAGCCAGAACCAGATGCAGAGACAGGGAAGACTCCAATGACCAAACAGGAGTGTCGGGGGAGAAAACAGAGAAGCCACCCCACCTGAAGATGCCCCTTTGACCAGGAAAGGGCTAAGAATACTCAGAGCTGTAAAGGGAATCTTGCCTGATTTGAGTGCTGAAGGTGACTGGTTCTGAGGCGTTGGAGCCAATATTGGCACCAGGGCTGCAAGGAGCTTTCCGATCTGGCAAAGCCAAGGGACCAGATCCAGAGGTGCAGGCCGAAGATGACTGCTTATCCTTCCATTTAACCTCTTTGAAGTCTTACGGTCAGGACTTCTTGGACCCAATCTTAGAAGTCACTCTCAAAGAAGAAGAGTAGCAGTAGCAGAGGAACCAGAGGGTAGAAGCCCTTTCAAAACAAGTGTGGCTCTACTTTCATTGATGGTTTGGAGGCAAAAGCCCTCACAGATTAAGAACTCCAAATTAAGATGCCCTGGACCTAAATAATGAACGCATTTTAGGTGCATGCTGTGGGGAGCGAAGGATACACACTTTTTGAAACCCATGTCCATTTAAAAAATCCTAACACTACAGCACAAAATTACACAGAAACGCTACAATCTGACAAATGGGAAATAGAGCACAAAGGGAAAAGGATGACAAACTACACTACCTACTGAATGACCAAACCTACCTAACACTACCAGGACAAGACTAACTGTTTACAGGGGTAAAGGAAGAAAAAAATCTTATCAAAAGATACTGTGCTAAACTTTCAAGAATGTATTAGTAAAGCAGATACAAAGGTCAAGCTGTAGAATGAATGGCAGCAAACTAGATCAGAGGGTTGATGGAGGAATGGGGAGTTATGGGTAAAGGAGACAGAGCCAAACAGGCTAAGGATTATCGAAATGGCTGATGTTGGATCTGAAGTCTCAAAGGATGAAGCCCATGGAGCAGACATCATCAGATCTTACAACCACAACTGCTTTAATATATTTAATATATATATATATATATATATATATATATATATATATATATATATATATATATATATCTACAGCGTCCACTGATAAGACTCTCCCCACCTCAAGTTTAAAATACCCCTGACTGCACATTATATAGAACTGCTTTGCAATATAACATGCCATTTACATCATGAAATGTTATACGGATATTAAGAAAAATAATGTTGTTCTTCCAGTTACTTCTTCAGTCCAGTCAGTATATTTCTAAACAATAATGACAAAGTGGGGTATATGCTCATCCTCCAGTATAACAGTCAACAAAATTCCAGTTTTGTCAGTCACATTTTCTTGCAAAGCCACATTTCACACATCTACTCGTATATCTAATAGGATTGAAGCTTCATGAGGCCAGGTTCTAAAAGTCTTTCACGAACTGAAAGTGACTTACTCTGCTGTAAATACCTCTTTTAGCAACACTGACGTTCATTTTCATCATTCAGTAAAAACAACCCATCCTGAAATTTATCCAACAAATGCACATTCAATAAATTGCAAGGGAAATATATATATATATATATATATAAAAACTACCTACATACAGACAGAGAGAGGTCTTGCTAGGTAATGCCACAGGATGGCCAATACATGGTGCTTATGTAAATAGTTACATCTTACTGAAGGAAACAGACATTTTGCAGCCTCCAGTTTGCCCCCATGACTGATTTGCTAGTGGATATCTAAGACATCTGGTTAACTGATGTCAGGAAAGAAAAGATGGCGGTTCAGCACAGGGCTGTTTGTGTACACGGCCAGATTTGAAGAAAACTACAAATAAGGCATCCTGTTAGAGGGATCCAGTTCACCCAGAGCTATGACAGCCCTAACAAGATATGTAGGAATTCTAGTATTTTGCAAAACAAATAAGTCTACAGTATGCTTTATGAAGTTTATCGCAGACATTTTTTAGTCGGTAGTGGGTTACTGAAATCAACACTCCATGAAGGAGCATAGGAAGAAGTGGTATTGGTGCAACTTGTCCCTCAATAAAGGAACATAAAGATACCTAATCATATATAATAAATGTGGATATATAATCCTATATATAATATATGTGGATTCTGGTGCATGTGTTTGAAGGTTACCTCAATGTGACTAAGGAAAAGCAGCTTCTTCTCTGTGTACACATCCATGTAGGGACCATCTCCAGACAGCTATTGGGCTACAGAAGTCTGGTACTTTTTGTGCATCCTCTTTTTGGGACTATTTACTAAAGAGCAATACTTGTGCTTAACAGAAATTCTGTGGGAATGCTGAAAGAAGTGAGGAGTTCCAATCTGAGTAAAAAATATCTTTCTGTCAAAGAAGCACTGAACTGTCGACATAATGAATTACGACCTCTGTTTGCTCCTTCATAATGTAACAATAATTACGATCTAACACCACTGCTTTCCAGAGCAATTTGGCAAATGCAGAGTTAGCCCATGTCATCTGCTGTTCTCAGAGTGAGAAGTTAAAATCTTAAGGTAAGAACCTACAGTGATAACTGATAACCATAACAGTGTTAAGCACTTTCAAATATGCACAGGTTAAAGACAGTAGACTATAAAACAAACAATGCATTAAAAACTATGCAAAATACGTACACTGAGGTTATGATGCAGAGAAAGAGAATGTGTATGTGAGAGATGCTAATCACTATCTAAGTTGTATTCTTTAAAGTAACAGGAAGGAAACGGAAGCAAAAAATAAAGGGGCAATGCTTTTTCAGCAACCTTACTGGGTGGTCTCAGGCCTGACAACTGAAAGAGAAAACCCATACCAATCTGGTTTCAGCATATGCTTTTCCAGAGTTCTAATACTGCACATGCACCTTTAAGAATACTGAAATGAGATAAAGTCCATCTATTTTAACAACAGCATTTAACAGACTTCCATATTCACAAATAACAGAGCAATTTCTGCAAAAAGACTTTGCATTATCAATTTTATTCAGAATAACTAAAACTTAATCAATATCAAAAAAGCAGTACAGAGAATTGTTGTACCACATTAAACAATTACTAATCATGGCCCGCTTCTCTTCAACCTATTCATTAACAACTTTCACCAATCCATCCCAGACTCATCTATCATCCGATATAAGGATGACTCAACAATCATCTGCTCAGCCTTCTCCCCTTCCGAGCTCCTAGCAAAAACCCAACTAGCCTTCTCCAAAACAGAAACCTGGATGCAGTCTCACCATCTGGCACTAAATGCAAATAAAACCATACTAATGTTTTTTTCCCTACCAAAAACTCCATTGACAAATCCACATTCACCATACAGAGCCAAAACAACACCCCTCCTTGAAATTGTTCCCAGCACCAAGCTTCCTGGCATCATTATTGATGAAGAACTAAAATATGACACCCACATCCACTCCACAATCAAGAAAATCCACCAAAAGTTAGATGATCTCTACAGGCACAACCGCTTTCTAAGCCCCTCTACCCATCAAACTCATGCATCCACCTTCCTACTCCCCTCCCTTATGTATGGTGCTCCTCTTTTCACCAATCTCCATCTTGGCCTTCAGTCCAAACTTGAATCCTGCTATCACAAGATCTCCAAATTTGCAACCAATTCAAAAATCATCCCACCACTGCCACTCCTTCCTCACCCTCAACTGGCTTGAACTACCCAACTACCTCACTTACCTACAACTCACCCTTGCCCACAAGCTCATCTTTAAACCTGCCAACTGCCCAGCTCTCACTACTTTCTTAAAACCTTGCATTCCCAACCGCTTACTCAGATCCAAAAAACAAAATCTCCTTCAGGTCTACAAACCTGCATGACGTCCTGGCTATCTACTGCTGTCCCACTCCGTAGCTAAACAGTGGAACTCTCTCCCCACACACCTACGCAACCTACCTAACCATACAAATTTAAAATCTCAGCTACTCTCTCATCTTTCTTCCAAATGGGAATGCCCTTGCCATGTTCCATCTTAAATCCCTCCTCCCTCATTCCACCTTGCAATGGACTCATCCAACTACCTCTAGTACTACTTCATCCCACCCAAAAGAGTCCCTCCCCCCACTAAAAAAGTACAGTTGTGTACACTTACCATAAATGTAGATGTTCAAATGTATTCACTGTTGCAGTCATCACATTTGTGTTATCTGCCTGCAGGTAGACCTCGGCCAGCCTGAATACCAGAGTCTTGGATTCCTGCGTCGGATGTTGTCTCTTCTTCCATGACGTCAGGTCATCAGGGGTTTAAAACATGCAGCCGACGCCATTACATCAGTTTTTCTTGCCCCAGATGTCAGGTGCCCCCACAATGGGAAGCAATTATATGTTATGGTACACCTCCATCAAAAAGCAAATACACCCGAAAGCTTAAATACACCAAACAAGAAGGAAGGGTAGAGCCACGAGAAGTAAGGGGGCTGGAGGGAGGGTAACCAGGACTGCAACAGTTAATACACTTGAACATCTACATTTATGGTAAGTGTACGCAACTGTACTATGTTCTTCGTGTTTCACTGTTGCAGTCAACACATTTGGGTTGATTCCCAAAGCTAAGGAAGGGAGGAGGAAGTTAGAGAGCATTAGGACCAGCTCTTAAGCCCTGCAAGACTGCAGTGGCAAAACCAGCTCTGGATTTGGAAAAAATAGGCATGTGGTAATGCTTGGTGAAGGTATGTACAGAGCTCCAGGTAGCAGCTTCTAGGATGTTCCTAGTAGGGACTCCTCTGAGAAAGGCTGTAGAGGTAGATGCAGCCTTGGTGGAATGTGATCTTATCCCCTGTGGGGTAGGTTTTCCATGGTGCTTATAGCAGAAATTAATGCAATGGACTATCCATTTAGAAATGGTTTGTTTTGAAATATCCTTCCCCTCTGTCCCTGCAGCAAAGCCAACTAGCAGCTGTTCAGATTTTCTGAAAGGCTTAGTCTTGTCCAAATAAAATGTAAGTTGTCTGTGCACGTCCAAAGAGTGCAGTATTCGTTCTGCTTTGTTTTGAGGATTCGGGAAAAAGGTGGGCAAATGAATGGACTGATTTAGGGCCACACTAGACACCACCTTGGGCATAAAGGAAGGATTGGTCCTGAGGGAAACCCTGTTTGCATGGAAGATAATGAAGGGCTCCACTGCCACGAGGGCCTGTAATTCAGACACTCTTCTTGCTGAAGTGATGGCTAGAAGAAAGGCTGTTTTCCAAGAAAGGAATTTCAATTCTTGCAGTTGCAGCTGGCTCAATACAAAGTTAAAGGTCCCAGGCTGGAGTAGGGGCTCTCCTGGGGGGGGGGGGGTCTTAAATTTTTGGCCCTTCTGAGGAATTGCTTTAGCAGGGAGTGAGAGAAGAGGGGTGGTTCATTATTATAATGTGCTGCAATGGCAGAGGCATGAATTTTAATTGACGAGAAGGATAGGCCCTTGTGGAGCATTTCTGTTAAGTACTGAAGTATATGAGGTAAGCTGGGCACCGTTGTGCCCATCCCCTGAGTCCGGCTCTAGGAACAGTATCTTTTCCACTTCTCAGCATTGGAATTTCTAGTTCTAGGCCTCCTTGCCTCCGAATGACATCTAGCACCTGCTTACTGAGGGATGCTACTGGAGAGCTCAAGGAATTAGTCAGGCTGCAAGGTTCAGGGTTTGAAGCTGAGGGTGCAGAATCTGGCCTGCCTGCTAGGACAGCAGGGAAGGGGTCTGAGGTAGGTGCCATGGTTCCAGTAGTGTCATAATGTGCAAGAGGGGGGTACTAGTGCTGGCGTGACCAGTCTGGTGCAATCAGTATTGTCCTTGGCTTGTCCTGTTTAATCTTTTGCAGAACCTTTGAGAGGAGATGCAGAGGGGGAAAGGTATAAACTGAGAGGCTTTCCCGGGTAAAGGAGAGGGCATCCACTTTCCAAGCTTGACCGTGAGAAGTCCTTGTGCAGAATTTGTCCAATTGGTAGTTCTGAAGGGAAACAAACAGGTCTATCTCTGGAGTCCCCAATTTGTTCCTCAAGAGGTTGAATATTTTTGGTTCCAGTTTCCATTCATGTGGGTCCATGAGATTTCTTCTTAGGTCATCTGCCAGAGAGTTTAGCTTGCCTGGCAGAAATTGAGCCTGTAAGTGCACTTGGTAGCTCAAGGCTGTGTTCCACAGAGCCATGGCTAGTCTGAAGAGAGGGTACGAGTGGGTTCCCCCCTGCTTGTTTATGTACCACATAACTGTGGTTTTGTCTGTCTTTACCAATAATTGTCCCGAAAGAATGTGGTCTTTGAAGGCTGTCAGGGAATCCTGTACAGCTAACATTTCTTTTTGGTTGCTATGCAGGTGCATCTGTCTCGGGTTCCCTTTGCCCTGAATGCACTGCCCTGCCAAGTGAGCCCCCCATGCATAGTTTGATGTGTCTGTTGTTAGGGTTTGGGCAGGGGGTAGAGTGAAAGGGATACCCTTGTTGTGGTAGCAGGCCTCTGCCCACCAAAGGAACTCTGTCTTTATACAAGGAATGATAGGAATCATTGATTCCAGGTCCTGAGAATGTTGACACCATAGGCCTTTTAGATACCAATGTAGTTTCCTCATATGCGGTCTTGCATATGGAATTAGTAGAATGCAAGAAGCCATGAACCCCAAGGCTTGCAGAATTTTCCTTGCAGATTGCTGGGTCTTTGTGGCCAGTAGTTTGAAGTAGGTTGTCAAATAAACTTGTTTCTCTGGAGTGAGGAAAGCCATCTGGGAAGTTGTGTTCAAGCTTACTCCCAAGAATACAATCTGTTGGCAGGGTACTAGATGAGATTTCTTTTCGTTTATGGTGTACCCCAGTGATGTTAGAAGTTTCTTTACGAATGTCAGATGTTTTAATAGCAAGTCCTGGCTTTCTGCCTGAATCAGACAATTGTCCAAGTATGGGTATATTTGAATTTTTCTCTGCCTGCAAAATGCAATGGCTGGAGCTAGACACTTTGTGAATACCCCGGGCACAGTAGATAAGCCAAAGGGAAGTGCAGAGAACTGACAGGAGCCTGCCCTGAAGCGTAGGAATTTCCTGCAAGATTCCCTTACTGGATTGTGCAGGTAGGCTTCCTTTAAGTCTAAGGTTGCCAATCAGGCATCTTTGCCTAGCATAAGAAGCAGCAGCTGTTGAAGTGTTAGCATTTTGAATTTTGGGATTACCAAAAAGGTGTTTAGAATAGAGAGGTCCAGGATAGGATGCCAGGAGCTGTCATTTCTGGGTACCAGGAAAAGTCTTGAATAAAAAACTTGTCCCCTTCCTTCTGCTGGGACAGGCTGAATAGCCCTGATACTTAGAAGAGAGAGAACCTGCTGCAGAGCCTCTGCCCACTGATTTGGGGATAGGTCTGGCCAACCATTTGGGGTTGGTAGGGTGTGGAAGTGGAATCTGCATCCTTGGGAAACTATATTCAAAACCCATTTGTCCTGGGTAATGAGTTCCCATTTTTTTGCATGTAGGGCGAGCTTTCCCCCATAAGGGAGCAGGCAGTTGAGCAGGGCTTGGAAGGGTTAAGGTTAAGTCATTGTGCCATTTTTCCATAGGGGGGTGTCTTACTACTCCCTGCTTTGGAAGTGGGAACTCCCCACTGTTTAGGCCTGTGCGTAGCCTGAGACTGCAACCTAGGTGGTCTGCTGTTCCTGGGTTTAGACTGAGAACGCCTGGAAGAGGCTGAAAAGGACCAATTCTTTGAAGGCCAATGCCTACTAAATCTGGGAGGCTGTACTTGCAGGAAATCTTTAACAGTTTGCATAGATTTAGCTTTTTCCTCCATCTTTTTGAAGACTTCTGCTTTGTTGCCAAACAGGTGGTCCTGGTTTAAGGGAGCATCCAGTAATTTAGCTTTAACATGATCTGGCAAGTTTTGCTCCTTAAGCCAAGCATGCCTTCTAAGTACAGACCCAGTGACTGCAGCCCTGCAAGATGCTTCTAAAGAATCAAAACCACATTGCAAAGTATGTTTACCAACTTGTTCTGCAGAATGCATTAAATCCTGTAATTCTTTGTGTTCAGCACAGTCAGGAATCAACATCATTTTCTGTTTAAGTAGCCCCATAATATGCTGCTGGTTCTTTAACATATGAAACTGGCAATTTAAAGCCCTAATGGCCAAAGTAGCAGAAGTATATACCTTCTTACCCCATTTGTCCAAGGCTCTAGAATCTCTATCAGAAGGGGTAGGGTTTTTGGCAGCAGTAGCCTTAATGCCCTTTGGTCCTTGGGAAATGGTCTCTGGATCTGCAGTAGGATTCTTGAAGAGGAACTTGTGAGAGTCAGGTACTCTGGAATACCTGTCAGGTTTTCTGGGGGCTGGAGGCAAAGTGTCTGGGGAAAGGCTAGATTCCAAGAAAGCATCATCCACAATGTCCAGAACAGGAGGTATATAGCTAAAGGCCTGTGTTGAGGGAGGAGTAAGAATTCCCTAAGCCTCTTTTTGGAGTCAGAGTAATCCTGGCTTTCCCAGCAGAAATGCTGCCTAAGAGTGTGCAAGGTTTCACCAAAAGAAAAGTCTTCTGGAGGGGAAGCAGAGGGAATGGAATCCTCTGCATCAGAATCCTCATAGGTAGGTAAGGGCAAATCCTGATAATCAGAAGAAACAGAAAAATGAGATTCCTGATCCGAAGAATCAGAAGGAAAATCAGTTCTAGGTCTCTTAGAGGGGGAAGGCTGGCTTCCCCTAATTAAGGTAATAAGGTTTTCAGCCATTCTAAGCGTTTGTTTTTTAGGCATATGGGCCTGAGCATGCAGTCTGGACGTCGGTTTTCTAGGCGTGGGTCAAGTTTTAGGCCTGGATGAAGAAGATGGCGTCAGTTTAAAATGCAAGTCTGTAGGCTCACCCTCAGAAGCCGGTGCCTGCACAGAGGCTCCAGACCCATCCAAGGTAGAGACATTCGCAGATTCCATAGCTGAAGAAGCATCTCGCGGCATACCGGACTCCGAATGGGTCTCAGTAGGGGCCTGCGAACCTAAGGTAGCGAGTATCAGGGGCTGCGAAAGCACCTCACTGTGTACCAGCAGACTGCCGACTACCTTAATGGAAGCATCGTTAGCAGTTTTGGACATATGCAGTCTGTGTCTCTGTCTTTATCCTTACATTTTTTCAGAATATCGGTAGTCGGATGGCTTAGCGAAGCCATTTCTAGATAGTTATACCGAGTACCAAAATAATTTGCTGCAAATATAGCCAGACGACGAATAGTTCGGGGGTTGAACAAGGCACAAAACTGACAGCAAGGGACGTCGTGGTCTGGACTTAAGCAAGGAATGCAGTACGAATGAAAATCTTTATGAGGTATTTGCTTTCCACAGGTAATACAATTGTTAACTTTTACTGACATTGGTTAAGAGCAAGAAAAAGGATCCCCAACGGGGTACTTAGCTTTTTTAAAGACTTCAGTTCTGAAACTCAAAAACGAAAATTTCAGGAGTCGGCCGACCAGCACTTGCAAACTGCTTCTGCTTCAGGTACTGCGCAGCAAGAAAGACTCATGTAATGGCATTGGCTGCATCTTTTATACCCCTGACGACCTGACGTCATGGAAGAAGAGACAGCATCCAATGCAGGAATCCAAGACTCTGGTATTCAGGCCGGTTGAGGGCTACCTGCAGGCTAATAACCCAAATGTGATGACTGCAACAGTGAAACACGAAGAACATCTAATTTTCTGTCTAATATCTATTGTGCTATACTCTCCAATCTCAAATATACTATTACCTTCTCCATGCATAATATTTTCCTAACCTACTAATGGCTAGTAGCTATATATTTTGAAATGTTACACCTACAACTGGGTTTATAATAAAATATTCACTTTATGTAAATGTTGAAATTTCTGTATTGAATTATGTCTTTTCATTTTTGTAACATTGTGACAAGTCATTTGCAAATATCATGGAGCTTATCTGTAAATGTTTAATTAGCTGTATGAACCATGTCCTTTTGTAACATGTGAAATGTAACTTGCAATTATTGTGGAGCTTTTCTCCCTGGGCCTCAACTGAAAACAGGCTCTTCTTGGCCCAGTGGACTTCCCCGATCATCAAACTTAAATAAAATAAGACTTGCTTAAACAATAACAGCATATAGCCACCTGGCTCAATATCTTTCTCCTGAAAATAAGAAATAATTTTGTTCTGGAAACAATATGTTAGCTTCTTTATTTGCTGCTGTGTAGTAATACAATATCAGATAAAGCTTTTCTTCAAGCAAATGAAAGAACATTACCTGAACCAGCTAAGCATGTGTCCTGCATGACCCCCGTGCCTGCAATTGTGGCACCATGTAAACCAGTTGTTGAACTGTGCCAACTTCTTGTCTTTGCTGAGATCCACCTTTTCATCTGACTTTCCTACCCCTATGACAAAAAACAAAACAAAAACAAGTTGAAAAAGATGCAATGTGTGCACAGGGAAAGAAAAAAAGAAACTTTTTCATTGACAATATTACTTCCACAGATCTGCAAGTTATGAAGTCATGGTGCCAGAAGGTATTTCTAAAGTATTTAAAATCAAACTGGAGTTGGTGCAGTTATGTAAAATCTTACCATAACAGTAGATGTCCTTTTCTTCACTGTTGCAGTATTCATTACATTAGGGAGCCCCTGCCATGGGCGGCCTGAAGTCCGGCCAGTATACCAAAACCTTAGGTTGCTTTAAAGTACATCACACATACTCGCGTAACATACGGCATAAAGGTGATGTTCAGACTTATCATCCTCGGAACTGAGAGCCCCAGAAGGAACGCCAGTTCAAGGTAAAAAAAAGAGGTAACCAGTACATCCAAAAGACCAACAGACCAGGGGGAGCTGGGGAGTGAATACTGCAACAGTGAAGAAAACGGCATCTACAGTTATGGTAAGATTTTACACAACTGTACTGTCCTTCCATTTCACTGTTGCAGTATTCATTACATTAGGGAGACTGCCAAAGCTCAGCAAGAAACATGGGAGGAGAAAGGAACAGCAGAGCCCTCTAGGAAGACATGAAGGATTGCCCTAGCAAAACCAGCTCTAGCTCTGGAGATTCCATCCAACTTGTAGTGCGTAGCAAGCACCAGAAGAAGCCACAGCTCTATGAGAATGAGCCTTAACAGAAGGAAGGCTCTTACCATAAAATGAATAACAAAAAGAAATGGCTTTAGAAATCCAAGAAGAAATTGTTTGCTTGGATACAGCTAATCCTAAGGACCTAGGGTGAAAGGAAACAAAGAGCTGATCAGATTTCCTAATAGTCTTAGTCTTATTCAAATAAAATCTGAGCTGTCTATGCAAATCCAAAATGTGCTGCTCCTTTTCACCGGCAGACTGTGGAGAAAGGAAAAAATGGACAAATGAATAGACTGATTAAGAGACAACCCATTTGTCACTTTGGGCATAAAAGAAGTATGAATTCTGCCCTTATGAGCCACCAAAAAGGAAGACAAGCCATACGGGCTTGAAGCTCAGACACCTGTCTGGCAGAAGTAAGGGCTAACAAAAGTACAGTCTTCTGAGTGCAATGTTGCAAGGAAGCTGATGCTGCAGGCTCAAAAGGAGCCTGAGTCAATTTTTTCCACAACACAATTAAGATCCCAGTGAGGAGGAACATGCCTCCTGGGAGGCCCAGTATGAAGGATGCCTTTGAGGGATTATCTATCTTGAAATCTAGAAGCTAAAGGAGGAGATAAATGTAGATAAGTAGAGAGAGCTGTTACGTGAGCCTTAACAGAAGAATAAGCCAACCCAGCATTTAGCAATTCACATAGATAAGACAGAACCAAAAGAACATCCACAGAAAGTAGATCCACGTTATGAGAAAGACACCAAACTGAAAACCTCTTCCATTTGGATAAATATGACTTCCTAGTATTGGGTTTCCTGGCTTCCTGCAGGACCCTAAGCACATATAAACAAACAAAACAGAAACCAGACACAGAGAGATACTATACGTGCTTTCGTTCATTTAATTCACAGAACGTCTTCAAGAGACTACAATCATACTCCAACTCCTCACTTCAATATCTAATTAAACAATTAAATTACAAATCCACCAATGACAAATCAGAATGCAAAAAAGCCACATAAATATTAAACAGTTTCTCCCACAGTTTAAAAATGTATTAAATAATTATGTCAAAAAGACATGTATAAAACAACAAATGTATACAATATAAAATAGTAATAACTTTCTAATATATACATTCCTAATTCAAATGTTTTTAAGCTTTAAAAAACATTTAATGTATATTTTCTCATTAAAACTAGGCAAGATATCTGCTCTAAAAAATATTTGCCACTTAAGTTCCAGGTATTCTAAATATGCACTGGAGGTGTGAACAAATTTATCACCTTTGACTTTTTTCCAATACTATAAACTGAAACTTCTTAAAATCAGCACAATTTAAAGAATGTCTGGCTAAGGCATTACTGACATCTTTCTTTTTTATAGCCATAACATGTTTATTAATCTTGTCTGTGAACCTACATGCATTTTTTTCAATGCAGAAACATCTACACATGGAACAAACAGTAACATACACTAAGCCCTCTGTTTGACAAGTATATCTGTCTTTAGCAACAAACAAATACATACTGTGTTCAAAATAAAAACTACTTGCTGAAAAAATAAATCTACAATTTACACAACCATTGCATGGAATGGTACCTAATTTTTTGTTTGTTTGTGCAACTCCCTTTAAACCAGACGAACTTTCCAAAAATTGTTGTAAGTTCCTAGTCCTTCTGTATATAAAGTTGGGCTTATGTCCGATGACCTTAATTAATTCATGATTCCCTAATAAAATTTTCCAATTATCAGTAATAATATGCCTGATGTTAGTGCCTCGAACACTTAAGGGAACAGGAAATAAACAAGTAGATCCTTTATCAGACTCGTGTTTTTGGCACAACATCCTACCTTAATGATTGGGGGAATCTTTCATAGCTCAATTTCTTAATATTATTTGAAATAACTATCAGTTTGGTGAGAGGATATCCTCTTTCCTCAAACAATCTAATAACTTTGTCTATCTCCTCTGAGAAAGCTCCATCATCACTAATTAGGCGGCTCAACCTGATGACTTGTCCATGAATGTTATTTAGTTTCATAAAAGAAGGATGAACACTATCAAAATGTACATAATTGTTAGTAAATGTGCTTTTTCTAAAAATATTACTTACAAACTTTCTTTCTTTGGTGTTTAACTCTATAATAACATCCAAAAAATGAACAGATTCCCCTATTTCACTCAATGTGAAAGTCAGCCAACTAACACTCTCATTGACTTGGTCCAAGAATTCATATAACCCATCTCTATCACTGGACCAAATAAAAAAAAATCGTCAATGTATCTTTTATAAAAATTAACATGACAAAAGGAAGGAATCTTGACCAGATATTCTCTTTCCCACCAGCACAGAACTAAACTGGTGAATACCGGAGCCACTTGGTCTCCCATCACAACACCACTTTTCTGTTGGAATATGTTACCAAACATAAAAAAAAATATTTTTTAATACTATATCCAACAACTGACAAATAATGAACACATCAAGTCCACAATATTTGCTCAAAAATAATCTAACAAATTCTATACCATCTTCTTGGTCTATAGAAGTGCATAAAAAACTAATATCTAAAGTGCATATAATAGTCTCATTTCCTATAAATTGGTAGTTTTTTAACTCATCCAAAAACAGCCATGAATCCTTTAAGTAATACTTAGTTTTTTGTACTAAGGGATAGATTCAACTTCTGATCTAAGTAGGCAGAAATTTTAAAGGTTTTATTAAAGGGTGCAGACACTATAGGCCTGAAAGGGGGTTGTTCCAAGTGTTTATGTATCTTTGGTATTCTGAATAAGTCAAAATAAAACTAAAACTAAAAGCACATCCACAGAAAGTAGATCCAGGTTATGAGAAAGACACCAAACAGAAAACCTCTTCCATTTGGATAAATATGACTTCTAGTATTTGGTTTCTTGGCTTCCTGCAGGACCCTAAGCACATCCTCAGAAAAAAGCTGTCTATGTGCAATCAAAATCCTATCACCCACAGTGTCAGTTGAAGAGTGGACTATTGGGGATGGATGAGACATCCCTTGTCCTATGTGAGTAGATCCACCCTACGAGTTAACTTGTGATGACTGCCCTTGGCTAAATGCAGAAGAGAGAACCAATGCTGTCTTGGTCAAAAGGAAGTCATCAGCAAGATTTTGGGAGCATCCTATTAACTTGTGAACAGGACTTTTGGAATGAGGGGAAGGGGAGGGAAAGTATAAAGAAACATTCCCTTCCAAATAAAAGACAGGGCATCCACCTTCCAAACCAGAGGACCTGGGACTCTGGCACAAAATACAGGAAGATGTCTGTTCAGAGGGGAGGCAAAAATATCTATCTGCGGAGTACCCACTGGTGAACAATGTTCACAAACACATCCCTGTGAAGCATCCATTCATGAGATTAAGTTATGGACCTGCTCAGAGTGTCTGCCACAACGTTTTGACATGAGGGAATGTAAACTACCTAAAGAGACACTTGGCACTCCTAGTGTGGGATCTTGCTATCCAGTATCAACTGGCTAAGAAGATAAGATGATGTCCCCCTGTTTGTTTACATACCACATCACTGTGGTATTGTCTGTAAATGCCTTGAGAGGTCCTGGGCAGAAAAGGGGATGAAAAGCCTAAAGTGCCATCAGAAGAGCTCTCATTTCTTTGACAGTGATGTGATCTTTCTGTTGAAGAAGCGCTCACACCCCCTGCACCTTTACAGAGCCAAAAGCTGCTCCCCATCCCACATCTGAAGCATCTGTGAATAGCTCCTGAGAGGGAAGAGGGGAATGAAAAGGGTGTCCTGGATTTACAGACAACTGCTGGATCCACCAGTGAAGTTCCTTCTTGACTTCAGAAACCACTGAAACTTTCTCATGTGGAGTTTGGCCAGAGGAAGCATAGGGATGGCATGAATCCCAGAGCTCCCAAAAATTCTCTGGCTGTTATAGAGACCAGCGAAGAAGAATTTGAAAGAAGGAAATGTGTGTTAAGGCCTTGGGAGGAGGCAAGGATACCAGCAAAGGCACAGTCTGTATTCTGCACCCCAGAAAAACATGGTCTTCGGAAGGAGTCAGAAAAGAGTTTTTGAAGTTTATTGTAAACCCCAGGCTTTGCAGAATTTTTGCAACAGGATCTCTAGAGAGGATGCTTGAATTAGGTCACCCAAGTAAGGAAATACTTGGATCATCCGAATCATGCAAAAAGCAATCATAGCGGCAAGGCATTTGGTGAATACCCTTGGGGCAGTAAAAAGACCAAAGGGCAAATCAAAGAACTGAAAATGCCAGGAAGCAACATAAAAACTTCCTGAAAAGGGGGTGAATTGGAATATGGAGATAAGTATCCTTGAGATCCAGAGACACCATATAAGCCTGAGAAAAAAGAAGAGTGGATAAAGTCTGAAGGGAAAATATTCGAAAGGAGGGACATTCAGAAAAGGGTTTAGATGAGACAGGTCTAGAATTGGTCTCCAAGTACCCTCTTTCCTGGTCACTACAAACATCCTGGAGTAAAACACCCTCCGTCTTTGAGGCACAGGCACCTCTTGAATAGTACTCAAGTCAAAAGACCCCAAACCTCCTCTTGAAAGAATGATAGTTGCTCGAGGGGGATGAGGCATACCCATAAAATGGGGAAGGGATTTCCAGACCATGAAATACTCCTGGCGAATAACCGAAAGGACCCAGGAATCCTGAGTAATTTGTAGCTAAGCAGGGAGAGAAAGAGAAGCAAAAAGAAATAGGAACGTGGCTGGAAAGAGAATAGGATAGCCAGACAGCACCTGGTTTAGCTGGAAAAGGTGACTTCTGAGGGACAAAAGTCTGAGTAGCCTTCGCAGGAGGAGCCCACTTGCCACCCTTTTTACCCTTAGGAGGAGGGTGATATTGCCTGCAAACAAAGGATGGCTTATTGGGGCAGTTTCTCTAAAATTCAGGCATAGGAGAAACAAACACATTTATGTTCTTGTAAAACCTTGCCCTTATCCTGAAGGGACTTAAAAATCAGTAGCAGCCTAGCAAACAAGTGTAATAGAAGGGCATCCATTAATTTAGCCTTAATATCATCAGGCAAAGGTCGACGCCAAAGTGAAGAATACCTCTTCATCACTGACCCAAAAGCAGCAGCCCTAGAAGAAGAATCTACTGAATCCTGACTACACTTGATGGAATGACGAGACACCTGGAGGAAGTCCCAAACAGGGAAAGAGCAAGGTTTTACCCTCAAAGTCTGGAAGATCAGAAATAACCTGACACGGTTGGGATATGAGAGCCAACAAATGCCTGGACATATGAGTCTGATAATTAACAGCAGTAAACGCCAAGGTAGCAGAAGTGTAAACCTTCTTGACTAGCCCTTCCATGGTCCTGCTATCTTTATCAAAGGGCAGTAACTTGGGAGAAGGAAGCAAATGAGAGGGCTTGTCAGAAGCTACAGACAACACTGAGGGGTCAGCAGAAGGACAATTGTACAAAAATTACAGCCATCAGGCATTCTATAGAATCTATCAGGTTTCTTGGTAGCAGGGGTCTGAGAGTCTGGAGCCTTAGAAGCATTGGAAAATGCATCCAACAAGGCAGCCAAAACAGGAGGAACAGCTGAAGGTCTAAAAGAATCTACATGCAGCAACTCATAATATCTTTTCTGTATCTCAGAAATCTGAGCATAATCTCATTTAAAGAACTCCATCATCCTGGATTTTGTGTCACCAAAAGAAATGTCTTCAAAGGGAGTAGCAGGACTGTTAGATTCCTCTTCCTCTGATCCATAATCCAAAGGAAAAGGAATCTGAGAAGAATAAGCTAAGGATTCCTCATATGAATTCAGCTCCTCCTCAGAGGAATTCTGTTCCCTGGGTCTTTTTAGTGGAGTAGAGGACCAAGGGGGGTGCTGAAACATAAACTCCCTGAGGAGGTTTCATTGCCATCAAAGCACTAAACAAGCCCTGAGTGAAGGACTGCCATTCACACTGTGGATCCTTAGACCCAGGAGTAATATGTTTAGTCTTTTGCTTTTTCTTCAAAGGGACATCCACCTTATAAAATTTGGATGGCTCTGACACTGGACTGCATTCAATGATAGTAGTACGGACTTCTTCTCTGACTAATATCTGAAGAACACCCCTAAGCCCGTTGGAGATAATAAGCTGTGGTTCCATCTGAAGCGGATGTCTGCAATGCCTCCTCAGATGTCCTTAAAGTCTGATCCCCAATGGACTCCAAACCGGTCGCGGCAGAGGAATCCAAAAAGATGCGCAAACCTCGAGGCATTCACTCACCTTGGGAGAAATATCCAGCACAAGCCGAACACCAGAAGATTCTGACCTAGGCTTCTTGGCCTTCTTCTTCACTGACAGCTATCCCTCAGAGCAGGAAGTTCCCTCCATTGGGTCTTTCACAAGAAGCTTAAGACGCTGGTTTTCAAGATAAGGCACCAAGGAAGAGAGTCTACTACAAAGGGTTTTAGGTACAAAGGCCTGACACATGGAACACGACGTATGATCATGAGAGGTGCCAAGGCAAACAGACACTGTTCGTGGTGGTCTTTATGGGAACTCTGTCTCCCACATTAGCATTTACACTTCTTGGATGATATGAAATCTCACAAACAATAAAAGAAAGATAAGTTAAAAAAGAACCCCAAAAGGCCACTTATCAGCAATGGCTTGATGAAGCAGCATTCAGAACAAAAATCAAGAGATGGTATTTAGACTGGCGGCAAAGAAGCTCTGAGGATGGTACATCTGGATGGCACCTTTATACCCTACATTATGGGAGAAGCATGTGTGTGACGTACAGCATATGTTAAAGCAACCTAAAGCTTTTGTATACCGGCCAGATGGCAGGCCACCCTTGGCAGGAGATCCTTAATGTAATTAATACTGTAAAAGTGAAATGGAAGACAGCGCCGCTTAAACAGGTTTAAACTATTAACAGCTCCACAGAGTCTGCTCTTCACTTTTTCCCTTGGAACTGATCTGTATCTCAAAGGAAGCATTCTATTTTCACTTTATAGCCTTTCACTTGCACTTAGAAGAAATTTTAAAGCACTTAAACCTCTCTTATACTCTTCTAAATACTTAACTGATCCTCCTAGATCAGTCAAAAGTAGTAATCATAAATATCCTGACATGTCCAAAGGACAGTTTCATGTGTACTCTCCAGTCCAGCTGGTGAATATGGGAATCTTAAGGCAATGTTACAACTGCCTTATGTACACAGACAATCCTCTCCTCCTCCCAACAAACTCAAATATATGTGAGAGATGCAACTATATTGCCAAAGTGGAAGCTGAGCTCTCTCGACCCATGACTGGCACAGTCAATCAGAAGAAGAAGGTAACCACACACACCACAAATCCAGTCTCATATAGACCTATAGCAACAACAAACCAAACACATAAACACACAAAAACATACTCGGATGCTCTAAATAAAAATCTGCCAAAGCAGCAGAGACCTCCAAAGCAGACACCCAAACAACTGCTACCCCAAAACAATACCCACGTATCGCATAGTCCAAAAAGTCAGTGTGCCACACAGTCACAGCCCTCAAGGCTAAACAACACACCTAATACACTTGTGAAAGGTGACTCTATAGTCAGACACACTGACGTCCCACTCACCAGGCTGAACAAGGAGAAGGTCACTGTAAGCTGTCTGTCGGGTGCCAGGATCCGCCACATAACACACACACTCAGGTCACTCCAAAGCAAGTACAAATATGACTCCATCATTGTCCATGCTGGTGTGAATGACCTGAGACGTACCTCCCTGGACTACATGAAAAGAGACATAGAGGAGCTCTCTGATCATGTAGCCCAGGCTGGTATGACCCTGACCTTGAGTAGCATCTTACCCTCACCAAGAATGATGCCACAGTATAAAGACAAAATGATATGTTTTAACAACTGGCACGTTGCTTCGCTAGGGACGGCTTGTACCCTTCACCCCTGGGCTTTCGAATACTGGCTAAGGCTCTTGCCACCCCCATAGTGCCTTTTTTAGGCAAGGCTCAAAAGACAAACCCACCTCCATAGACAATACAAGTAAAAAAAAACTAAGGGTAATGCTGCTCAACGCCAGAAGTCTACACCTCAAAATGCACGCATTCGAGACTCTCCTCAGTATAGAGAACATCGATGTCTGTGCAGTAACAGAAACCTGGTTCAAGGCTCCAGAAAGCACCCCAGCACTACCAGGTTATACTTCATACCATGCTTTTCGGCCACAAAACTCAGACCGAACCACAAAAGGAGGGGGAGTATCCATATACATCAAAAATACCCACACCTCCAGGTTAGTAGCACTGCATGAAGCAACGGAAACCATCCATGAGCAACTAACAGTGGGCAAAAAGTACAGTTTTGTACCTACCATAAATGTAGATGTTCGAAGATCCACATTGCTGCAGTCCTTACACTTGGGGTAGTCCGCTGTCCTCGGTCGGCCCGAATATCAAAGTATAAGGCTGACGTCGGTCAAGGCGCATTTGACTGACATCAGGACGTCAGGGTACAAATGCGCATGACCGACGTCATATCCTCAGTCTTTTCTTGCCCCAGATGTCAGAAGACCCTAAAAATAAAGGTCAAAAACCAAAAGACAGCAAACCAACAACCAACCATCCTAGCACTAAAAATATGTACAATATATACAATAGACAATATACACCCAATTGACCACCCAACCCACACAACCACCTCTAACAACAGAGGGGAAGGAGGGAGGGTAAATTGGACTGCAGCAATGTGGATCTTCGAACATCTACATTTATGGTAGGTACAAAACTGTACTATGTTCTTCATCTCACATTGCTGCAGTCCTTACACTTGGGTAGAATCCCAAAGCAGAGGAAAGGGAGGATGGCCAAATTATAAGGAAGCAGGAGCTGCTAAAATGCCCTGCAAAACAGCAGTGGCAAAACCAGCCCTAGATTTAGAGTAAAGTGGTAGGTGATAATGCCTGGAAAAAGTATGCACTGAACTCCAAGTAGCTGCCTCCAAAATATCCTTAGTTGCCACCCCTCTCAAAAAGGCTGTTGAAGTGGCAGTAGCCCTAGTGGAATGAGGCCTAATCCCAGCTGGAACTTCCTTGCCATGATGGGAATAACAGAAAGCAATGCAAAACCCAATCCACTTAGAAATAGTTCGTTTAGACACAGGCTTGCCCTGAGAACTCAAAGCAAAAGAAACAAATAACTGCTGAGACTGCCTGAACCCTTTAGTTCTGTCCAAATAATAACGCAACTGCCTGTGTACATCTAAAGTGTGCAAAATCTTTTCCCTTTATTTTGGGGATTTGCATAAAAGGTAGGCAAATGAATAGTTTGGTTTAAAGCCACACTAGAAACCACTTTAGGCATAAAGGAAGGATTAGTACGTAAAGATACCCTATCCTTATGGAAAATTAAGAAAGGCTCAACTGCCATAAGGGCCTGCAACTCAGAAACCCTTCTTGCAGAGGTAATAGCCAACAAAAAAGCAGTCTTCCATGACAAAAACTTTAATTCAGCAGTAGCTGCAGGCTCAAAAGGTTGTAGAGTGAGTTTCTCCAACACAAAATTGAGATCCCAAGCAGGAGTAGGAGCTCTTCGTGGGGGTCTTATATTCTTTGCCCCTCTAAGAAATTGCTTGAACAAAGGATGAGAAAACAATGGTGGGTCACAATCATAGTGAGCCGAAATTGCTGCAGCATGAACCTTAATAGAAGAGAAGGACAAACCTTTGTCCAGTAACTCAGTAAGATATTGAAGAGCCACACTTAAATTAGGCCCAGAAACATCAAAATCCTTTGCTGCACTCCAAAACAAAAATCTCTTCCATTTGTCTGCATACACTTTCCTTGTACTAGGCCTTCTGGCTTCCAAAATAACATTCAAAACTTGTTGTGGAAGTGGAGGCCCACTATGGTTCAAAACAGAATATGCCAGGCTGTTAGGTGCAGAGAGTGAAGCTTGACATTGAGCAAATGACTGTCCTCCTGAGACAACAGGTGTGGAATCAAGGCAAAGGCCATGGAGGCTTCCGCACCAGGCTCCTCAGTAATGGGTACCAATGCTGTCGAGGCCAATCTGGAGCTATCAAAATCATCCTTGGCTTGTCTTGTCTGGCCTTTAGTAGTACCTTTGGGAGGAGAGGCAAAGGCGGAAAGGCATACACATGAAGATTGCTCCAATTGAAAGAAAGAGCATCCACTTTCCAAGCTGTGGGATGAAACCTTTTGTGCAAAACTTTGGCAGCTGGTGGTTTAGTGGGAAGCGAACAGATCTATGTCTGGAGTTCCCCATGACACTGTCAATTTCGAAATACATGAGGATCCAATTTCCACTCGTGGGGATCCATAATTTGTCTGCTCAACACATCTGCTAAGGAGTTCTGTGCTCCCGGCAGAAACCTTGCCTGAAGATTTAGCTGTAAACTGAGAGCAGTCTCCCACAAAATCATTGCTTGCCTGCATAGAGGATAAGAATGTGTTCTGCCTTGCTTGTTGATGTACCACATGACAGTTGTGTTGTCTGTTAGAATCAACACCTGCCCTGGAAGAAGTAAATCCTTGAAGGCTAGTAATGCAAACTGGACTGCTAACATCTCTTTCAAGTTGATATGTAGATGTTGTAGTCTGGCAGGCCACTTGTCTTGTATCCACTTTCCATTCAGATGAGCTCCCCAAGCTTTGTCTGAGGCATCTGTCGTTAGAATCTGACTCGCCTCTGGCCGGGTCACAGAGAGTCCCTTGTTTAGGTGACATTCCTGAGCCCACCACAAAAACTCCTTTTGAATGCAAGGTATTATTTGAATGACGGTGTCCAAATCCTGGCAGTGCTGTGTCCATACATTTTTGAGATACCATTGTAGCTTCCTCATATGCAGTTTGGCATTGGGAAGCACCAGAATACAAGATGCCATGAACCCTAAGGCTTGAAGGACTGTCCTTGCAGTCAGCCCGGACTGATGAGACAACTGATGAAAGTAAAGGGAAAGATTCTTTTGTTTGTCCGGGGTCAAAAAGGCCATCTGGGATGCTGTATTCAGTCTCACACCCAGAAAGCACATGTCTTGAGAGGGTACTAGACTGGACTTTATTTCGTTCACAGAATACCCCAGGCATCTTAGCACTGCTATCACATAATCCAAATGCTGAAGAAGCTCGTCCCTTTCTTGAGCCAGAATCAGGCAATCGTCCAAATAGGGATAAATCTGTATTCCTTTTAACCTGAGGAAAGCTATCACTGGAGCCAGAACCTTTGTGAACACTCTGGGCGCAGTAGATAAGCCAAAGGGCAATGCAGAGAACTGATAATGAGAAGTCCCAGCTCAAAAACGCAGATACTTCCTGCAACTGAGTCTGATAGGAACATGAAGGTAAGCCTCCTTGAGATCTAAAGTTACCATCCAATGATCTTTGCCCAGCAGAGGTAAAAGCTGCTGTAATGTCAACATTTTGAACTTGGGAATGTCCAGATAATAGTTGAGGATAGATAAGTCCAAAATTGGTCTCCACGTGTTCCCTTTCTTTGGTACTAGGAACAGGCGAGAATAAAATCCTAGGCCCACTTCTGGCATAGGGACCGGCTGAATGGCCCCTATTTGGAGTAACAGAGAAATTTGCTTGTGAGCCTCTATTCTTTGTGGAGGAGGAACGTCTGGCATGCCTTTGAAAGGAGGCAAGGTATGGAAATAAAACCTGTAACCGTGGTGTATGATATCCAATACCCATCTGTCCTGGGTAATTAAACTCCAATTTTCTTTGAAAAGTGCCAACCTTCCTCCCAAAGGTGCTGCCAGACGAGAAGGCTCTGGCAGCTGAAAAGGTAGGTCATTGGGTCTGTTTACGAAAGGACTGACCCCTGCCCTCACCTGAAGACTGTGCAGGAGAACTCCCTGTTCTAGGCCTGAAAGAGCCCTGAGCTCTGCCCCTACCACGTCTAGATCTACCCCTAGACTGGGAATCATAAGAAGGATACATCCACCCCTTAGTAGGCCAATTTCTACTAAACTTTGGAGGCTGAACCTGCAAAAAATCTTTAACAGTCTGCATAGACTTAGCCTTGTCTTCCATTTTCTTTAAGACTGTTTCAACAGGAGAACCAAACAACACATCAGATTGGAAAGGAGCATCCAAAATCCGTGATTTAACATGGTCAGATAAATTCTGATCCCTCAGCCAGGCGTGCCTGCGAAGAACTGACCCAGTGGCAGCCACCCTAGACGAGGCCTGTACAGCATCAAAACCACATTGCAAAGAATGCTTACCCACCTGTTCAGAAACATGTACTAAATCTTGCAACTCTTTACAATCAATACCTTCCGCCAGAGCATCAACCTTAGACTTCAATTGTGAAAGGAGATAGTTTTGGTATTTTAACATGTGAAACTGGCAATTCAAAGCCCTCATAGCTAGAGTGGAAGAAGTATAAACTTTCTTTCCCCATCTATCCAAAGCCTTGGCCTCTTTGTCTGAAGGAACCGGATTCTTGACAACAGAAGCCTTAACACCTTTAGGCCCCTGACTAACAGTTTCTGGGTCTGCCCTAGGACTCTTAAAAGATACTTATGAGCTTCAGGCACCCTGTAATATCTATCCGGTTTAACAGGAGCAGGGGCAAAGAATCAGGATTAAGAGAAGCCTCTGCAAAACATCTTCCACCACATCTAAAACAGGAGGTATAGCCAAAGGCCTATGCTGGGGTAAAACAAAAATTCTCTAAGCCTTTTCCTGGAATCAGAGAAGTCCTGACCTTCCCACTTAAAATGCTCCCTCATAGAATGAAGAGTTTCTGAAAAAGAAAAATCCTCAGGAGGAGAAGCAGAAGGAGTAGAATCATCCACATCAGAGTCAGAATAAGGAGAATACTCCTGCAAGTCTTCAGCCGAAGACTCTGAAACATCCGAAGCCTGCTCAAAACTCCTGGCTCAGGCTCCACCCTAGGTCTCTTATCAGGAGGGGCAAAGAACCCTAATCAAAGAAATCAAATCTTCTGCCATTTTAAGCATATGCTTCTTGGGCACAGTTCCAGAAGAACTAGGGGTGACACCAACTGAAGCTGAACCTGGCCTGCCTCTGGGAGAAGCCTTGGAAACAGAAGGAGAGGGCCTAGCCACCCTAGGAAGGGAGGGGAGTATAGTAACCTGAGAAGCCCCTTCAGCCTGACCTGCCTCCTGAGAGGCCACATCTTGCAATAATAAAGTCACCCTGGGAACCCAAAGAAACCTCCGGTGGAGCCACCGGCTCCACCGACACCTCTAAAGAACCGGCGTCCGGTACAGACGGTTCTTCTAACCTAGGCTTAACAGCTTTGTCCTTGCGCTTCTTCGAAGAAGCGGGCGGAGCATCCGACGGCATTTTATAATTGCACCGCTTCCCAAAGACTAACCTGGCACAATCCAACCTCCTCTTTATAGTGCGTTTATTGAATCTAGCACAAGAGCGACACCCAACAACGTCGTGCTCAGGCCCTAAACAAGGAATACACAAAGTATGATAATCTCTATGCGGTATCTGTTTCCCACAAGAAATGCAATTATTGACTTTTTCTGACATCCGGTAAATCACTGAGGCAAGAAAAAACTAAAATATTCCCCAACGGGGTACTTAGCCAACTTTGAACTCGGTCTGAAACTTCGAAATCGAAAAATCTCAGAACGCCAACCGGCACTTGCAATGCTGCTTCTGCATCGGACCATGCGGCAAAAAAGACTGAGGATATGACGTCGGTCATGCGCATTTGTACCCTGACGTCCTGATGTCAGTCAAATGCGCCTTGACCGACGTCAGCCTTATACTTTGATATTCGGGCCGACCGAGGACAGCGGACTACCCCAAGTGTAAGGACTGCAGCAATGTGAGATGAAGAACATCTGCCTTTCAGTTTATAGCCTGCTACAGACCACCCTCCCAAACTCAGGAACCCCACTCGGCCTTCCTAAGAACACTGGAGAACATGAAGGTCTCTCCAAAAACCATTATATTGGGTGACTTCAATTACACAAACATTGACTGGATAAACTACTTAAGCCCACAGACCCTCGCCCAATGGTTCCTAGAATTTATAAACTCAAATGCTATGGAACAACTGGTCACCACCCCCACAAGAGGGGAAAACATATTGGACCTGGTCATCACAAACATAGGGACTCTATGTTCCAAATCAGAGGTATACCCCTCACTGCTAAGGTCAGACCACAAATTAATCTCACTGGATATCCATATCCCGTCCCCACCCCCAGCCAGGGTAACCACGGTGAAGAACTTCTCAAAAGCAAACTTCACACTTCTCAAAACCGAGGTGGTATCCTTCAAAGCCCCTGGGCCAGAGGAAAACACGGCTCAAATCGCAGAATCCTTCACAAACGCATTCTATGGACACCTACAGGAATGTATGGATCGTGCTATCCTAAATAAAACCAAGACTCACTCCTCCAAAGGCAGGAGACCTGTCTGGTGGACCCTGGCCATAAATAAGCTATACAACAAAAGGAAGAAGCTACTACATGATAGAGCAAAATCCCGCAAAGGGAAGGCATCTCTGATCATTCCTAGCAAGAAGCTATGATCCCTCATAAAATCATCTAAGGCCAGCTTCGAAAGAAAAATTGCACAATACTAAGGACAATCACAAGGCCTTCTTTAGTTATGTCAGGAACCTGGGTGGCAATTCCCAGATATGCTCTGAGTTAGTGCAAAATGACAAAAAAATACACTGAACCCACAGACATTGCCAACATCTTGGCAGACAGGTTCAGTGCAAATCCCCCCCCCCCCCAAAAGAGCAAATCTTCATCCCAACAGAGTGTAGCCTCCCAGACATCACACATGAACAGGTGAGAGCTGCCCTCTCCAAAGCAAAAACACAGCATCAATGGGACCAGATGGTGTCCCGGGCTGTGTCGTACATGAGCTACAAGATGAACTTAACCCTCACATTAAGTCACTGTTCAAACTCAGCCTTACCACAGGATATGTACCCAAGGAATGGCGTACAGCAACGGTGGTCCCGCTCCACAAGGGAGGTGTCACAACAGACCCCGGAAACTATCGCCCTATAAGCCTGACTAGCCTGGTCTGCAAAGCTATGGAGCGTATCATCATGGAACTCATAAACAATGACATCGGATACCTTCAGACACTGGATCCTACCCAATTCGGTTTTGTTAAAGGCAGATCTTGCCTCTTGAACCTGGTCAACTTCTTTGAAACAGTTACCAGGGCCACAGACGAAGGGAAGGTAGTCCACACAGCGTACCTGGACCTCGCAAAAGCCTTCGACACAATACCTCACTCAGGAATCATAAATAAGCTCACTAGCTTAAATATCCACCCCTATGTCACAAGATGGGTTGCAAACTGGCTAAGGGATAGAACCCACATGGTCAGAATTGGAGGTGCCTTGTCAGGCTCTAAACCAGTCACAAGTGGCGTCCCACAAGGTTCAGTCCTGGGACCTCTCTTGTTCGGTATTTATTTCTTTGAGGTACAGGCAAACACAGGAGAACTACGGCTGACCAAGTTCGCAGATGACTGCAAACTGGGTGCCATAATAGACTCTCCAGCTGACACAAGCATCCTCCAAAAGGGTCTCACAGAGACAGACAGCTGGTGCCAAAGCCATGGCCTGAAGCCGAATGCTAAAAAATGCATAGTCATACCCTTGGGAAAAACAAAGTGCCCACAGACTACCACATAGGAGGTAATCCATTAAGTATGGAGGAAGTAATTAGGGATTTGGGGACCCAATTAGATAGTAATCTCTCCTTTGACAATCACATTTCCAAAGTGGTTAGAAAGACCTTCTATATAGCCCACCTCATCACGAAAGGTTTCACATCTAGATCAAGAGAGGTCTTCGTGCCACTCTATTCATCACTCATCAAGCCCATAATTGAATACAATGCCCCATTTGGGATGTAATTTACCAGACACCTGCAGCAACTGGAAAGACCCCAAAAGTACCTCACCAAGAGAATCAAGGGACTCAAACAGATGCCCTATGCAGTTAAGCTAAAGAAACTCCAGCTCTACTCGGTTGCTTACTGCCTACTCAGAGGCGATCTGTGCCTGACATATAAAGCCAGGTCCAACCCAGAATTAATGGACATGCTCCACCTCAAGAAATCCAAATCCCTTAGAGCTACACGCTCCAGAGACTTAAACCTCAGCACAGAAATAAATAGGACATGCTGGAGGGACAGATTCATATCCCAGAGACTCCCTTCACTCTGGAACAAAATCCCAGTCCAGGTTAGGCAGAGCTCCTCACTGACCCTCTTCAAGAGAAACCTTGACGAGTGGATGGGAGATCATAAGTATACCCCCAGGATCTCTTCTGGGTCCCTGCTAGACAGAGGCACAATAAACTAACCGTAAATGGGCTATATTCTGTGACCTACTATTCAAAGGCACAGTCTACAAATCTAAAAGGGTGGCGAAAGCCAAACACACTCTGGCTAGGCTTATAAATGCCCTAGGGCAGATAGCCTAGTATCAACCTATGAACCTATAATCCAAGGATATGATATGTTTTTATCTACTTATTGCTCAGTTTCCAAGTCAAAATGGATTTGTAGGAAGACAATGTAGTTAGAAAAGGCTTATCTACAGGTTGTTCAAGTCCTGGTGGTCAAGAAGCCTTCATTTGAAAAATTTATGCTGTGGTGAGTTTCACCACAATGTGTTGTAGTGTGCGAGTCATCAGAGAGCTTTTTTGCCCTTTTCTCCTCAGTGGTGCAACACTGAAGTTGGTGTGTGTGTGTGTGTGTGTGTGTGTGTGTGTGTGTGTGTGTGTATATATATATATATATATATATATATATATATATATATATATATATATATATATATATATATATATATATATATATACATGGTCTACCTGAGATGGTCGACAAGCCATTTGATCGACAATTCATTTGGTTGACAGGCAGATTTGCCCCCCTCCCCAATATTGTGCAACCCTGGAGTTGATATATATAGTTAGGGGGGGTGTGGGGGGCACAGCCCCCCGGGGTGTGGGGTGCAAAGTCCCCCACATAAAACTGCTTGTCGACCAAATGAACTGTCGACCAAATGAAAGTCGATCATATGGCCTGTCGACCATGTGATAGGGATCCATATATATATATATATATATATATATATATATATATATATATATATATATATATATATATATACATACACACACACACACACACACAGACTATATATACATATATATATATATATATATATATATAGATATATAGATAGATATGTATAGATATATATATATATATATATATATATTATATAGATATATATAGATATAAATATATATAGACTTTTGGGGGATGTGTAGGGAGGCTTCTCCCCACCGTAAAAGTTTTTTTTTTGTATGTTTTATAGTTTTTTAGACTCACCCTTTTTGTATTTAATTTTCATTAAATGGTGATTTGATCGCTTGATTTCATATACTGGGGAGAAAGTCCAACACAACTTTCTTTAGGAAAGAAGGTTAAATAATGTACAAAAGATCCTCCTCAGTCAAACTGCAGGATCATTTTTTATTAGTTCTTTGTGCATTAATTTCTCACCTTCTCCAGTACCCACTGTGTAATTAGGTCAATAATAGAACACACCACATATGACATAGCAAGGCTGCTTGCTACAAGTACCTGTTTGCAACAGGAACATTTTCCAGACAGTGAGAAAACCCACAGTTCTGCGCTGCCACCGCCCAAGACAGAACAGCTGACTTTTAGCTAAACTACATTCCCCTATCCGAGCCTACCAACCCGGCCATCAAATGAATCAGGGTCATCTGAAACAAATGAAACTTTTCCTTCAGTACAATCAGTCTGGAAAACGTAAAAAATCAGAAGGCCAGGGAAGCCACCAGTGATGTGGGAAAGAATGACAGAAAAGAAGCACTGAGTGTTATTGAGATATGCAGTAACAGAGATGTCTGTATAGTATCAAGAGCAGAAGTAATCGTTCATGTAAGACAATTCCCTGAGCAGATGATTTCTTGGGCAAAACAGATGAAAGCAACAAAACTTCTGACAGGTCATTAGAGAGAAAAAAACAGATCTGAAGTCTAAACTGAATGACGTCTGTCTGGAGTAATGGCTGCTAATCTTTTACATTGTGTATTAAGTGGCACACCATCGGTCAGAAAATGACCAGTCAGAAAGAACAGAAGGGCCTTCTTGTGTTAGTGGTAAGGTTAAACTCTTGTCAACATTTGCATTTTGAAGTTCAATGTTCTGTTTAGTTGTAGTAATTAACATACGAGGTTCTGCTTCAACATGAATATTTTATTTTCACAGCAATATGGCTGCTACAAAGTACCTGAATGAACATGCATATCTAGTGTAGTTGCTTGAGAAATGAAAGAATAAAAACCATTTCAGCACAAGTTTGAAAATGGTAAGTTAAAAAACATTGTACCTTGCAGGAAGGCAAAACCACAAGGCAGTAACTAACTTATCAGAGGAGACCCCAGTGGTGGATTATAATGGGGGTGATTTAGGCGAACGCCTGGGTCCCATATTCAGCCACTGAATACCAACAAAAGAAAAAAGTTTAGTTATTTAGCACACAGACTAACTCATTTTAGTTAGCTTGTGTACTGAACATAATACCCAGTAACAAAAAGTACTTATTTCAATTAGTAATTAAATAAAAATAAAATTAAATAACATAGCAAGTATAACTCGCAATGTCTTCCATTTACACATGTACATCAAGTGTTAGCATCACTGTTCAGTTAGGTTTTTTTATTTATTTATATTTTACCATAAAGAAATGTATCTTTACACTAATTAATAAATAAATAAAATAAAATTAACCAACTAAATAAATAAGTAAATAAATGACCTGCTGTTTGCTGTGTTGAAGCAGTTGCAGCTTTCTGGTCACTGCAAATGCCAAACCGTGATTAACTGATATGGTAGAACAGAAATCTCTCTGATTTAAACATAAAAACTGATTAGTGCAGTGGGTAGCTGTATTTGCAATCAAAGCGTGACAAAAAAAACAAAAATTAGTAGTAGAGTATAAGATAAAGGTAAATTATTTTTTGACTTTTTTTTGTAAATCCAGATGGGCAAACCAGATATTGAGAACGGCTAGAGAGGTCACTATGTTTCTTGAGGGTGCGGATACCTCTCAAATGTCCCTGATTTTATCACGTAGTTTTGCCTCATCCCTTGTAACTTTTTGATTTTTCTGGCAAATCACTGAGAATTACAGTCAGTAATACCAGACATTACTTTTATACTACTTCCTGTTCAGAAAACATATATTAATGCAAAACCTGCTGTTGTATTAGCATACCTTTAATAATGCAGAAATTGCATATAATACAAAACATACTGTTCGATTAACTTAAGTACATGAAAGTATTATTTGAAAACTGTACTTGTTTGCCCTTTCCCCCTCTGTTATTGTTGTCTTTGTCACTCATTATTGAGCAAAAAATTGACAGATATGTTTGGTCTCCTCAAAAGCTGCACATACCTCTCACCTCTCATCTGTTCCTGATTTTGTCTTATATTTCTGCTGCTGTTTGCTCACTAGTCTGGCTTTGCTGGACTAATGTGATTTGTGTGAAGTAACTGGAAAATCTATGATATACCTAGACAAAGTAGATGCACTTGCTGGGATGATTGCGGAAGAAAATGACTACAGCTGTTTGCTCAGTATTCTGGCTTTGCAGGATGAATGCGATTTGTGTGAAGAAATTTGGAATCCTTTGAATTTGTCAACTATTAGTCTGGAGCAATGCTGAAATGCATTACATGACCATCAAAATCAGGTGTATGAAGCATACACAGAAGTGCCTATAACTGCTGGGTGGAGGTGTGTGTGGTCGTCTGTGGAATAAAAATAATGGACCCTTTTGTCATTTGTTCAGACTGCATAGTTGCTAATCTGGCTTTGCAGGACTAGTGTGCATTTATGTGAAATAAGATGGGATACTTAATTGTGACTGCTGTGTGTTTTTATGAAACAAATGAAGTACACTGTGAGTATTATTTAGTTTTTTACCACGACAGTCTAAAGTGTAATTGGTGGATGCAGAGACCATACATAGAAAAAGTGGCTTACCCCTGCTGTAGTTTGATCACTGCTAAACATTCATTTGATCCAGTATGGCAGTAGTAGTGCATGTATAGGTTGGGGAGGTTGCAGTGTACTTAAGAGTACAAGCTGGCCACAATTTCTTTCACTTTCCATCACAAACATCAGTACTGCACACAAGTGGCCATCTTCAGTGGTCTGGAAGAAGCAGCATATGTGTGAAAGCAACTGCTCATTGGCACAACAGTGACATCTCACACCACTTTGCTGTGACTTCTGTGTGCCCCCCCCTTTGTGGATTTATATGTGCCTATATATATATATATATATATATATATATATATATATATAGACATGTCTGATGAAGTACTACGCGAAAGCGCTTACACAGTCTATTTTTGTAAAAAGGATGGCTATCTTTTTTGGTGGCAAGGGTGAGAAGACATGCTGTTTATATATGTCTGACAGTTAACAGGTTAAATATGTGCCTGGATTCTATTTATTATTACAGCTCCATCCCAGTCTGACATCAGAGGAGTATACATAATATGTCTGTCTCTTGGGTGTACAGGTGAGCAGACATGCTGTATGTATGTATGCATGGCTGCAGCAACTTTAAAAACATGACTGCAGCCATTTTTGCCTTCAGTTTCATCTCAATCTAGCACTAGAGGGATATATAGAAGGTGACTTTGTGTGTGTGTGTGTGGGGTGAGGGGTGGCAAGTGTTATTCCTAGATATGATTTATGCAAACTTGCAGCATCTGTCTTCTCATTTTATTGTGAACTACTATTTTGTCAGCTTTAAGCCTTGGATACAACTTACTTGGTCCTTGAAACTAAAAATAAGACTGAACGTCTTGTCTTATCATGTTTTCTTTCGATCAAAAGGTTGGAAAAAAGCTCTAAAATGCATCTCAGACCATCTATAACCTTATGGCTTCTGAACGTCCTTCCTTGGCTTAATTTGGTTATTTTCTCCACAGTTATTAGACCATAGTTTTGTCTGATTAAAAAAAAGTTGGAAAATAAGACAAAAATATGAGAAAAGGAATGGAGAGTGGTGGATAAGCAAGCAAGAGACGTGTAACTGAGTAAGGTAATTGACGATGTGTGAACTAGTTAATCTTGTTAAGGAGGTCTGCCTGAAGTTTTTTTTTTTTAATGGTATTTTGATAGGAGTGGAGAGTTGGGCTAAAATGACAGCTAGTAAATTTCATTCCACGTTTTGATAGAAAGTGTTCAATGACACTCAAATTTAAAAATGCCTGTTCATCCTCTGCATCAGCCAAGTTGATGATAAAAGAAATGAGAAGAGGCGATAAACCAACTAGTGAGTTATTAGGACACTCTTCTTTTGTTAGTAGGAATCCTTGGTGGCTGTCTCTAAACAAACTGGAAGCAAGTCTGATCCATTCCAAAGGAGGGAATCCTCTGGAAGTCACTGCTGCATGAAGTTGAATCTCTTACAAAAACTTATACCACCTGTAGAGATTGACAGATAATTCCTGGACCCTTGAATAAATTGCACTCAGTAAATAAAAAATCAAGCAAGCTATAAATCAAGGAAAAGACAAATGGAAAAAATGTGAATTAAAGCAAAGCCAAAATAAACTAAAATAGAAATAAGACAAAGACGCCAGCTCTTCTTCATCTTCTTATCATAACTGGAGGCAGATGAGCACTGTTATAAGTTAGTAAGGTTCAACTGCATTTATTCATTACAGAAATTTGTGGGCATACACCACTGATGACTGTCCTTATGTGCATTCACATTTTTGGAGGGAACCAGAGGAATCAGTCTTATGGGCATTCCCTTTGTGGAACCTCCCTCTGTAGCAAAACCTGACAAGGGAAGAGGGACCACATACACCTCTGTATACCTCTCAAATATCCAGTAGACCAACAAAGTCAAAGGAGTCATAAAAAATTATCAGAGTTTGGAAAATCTCCACCAAACCATTCACGAAAGACGAATAAAGTGTCCCGGAAAAGGTGCTCACTTTCATCCCATAACAAAGAAGCAATTTTGTTCAGACCTTAATCAACCTGAAAATCTTCATCTGGAAAAGTACAGTTTTGTACCTACCATAAATGTAGATGTTCGAAGATCCACATTGCTGCAGTCCTTACACTTGGGGTAGTCCGCTGTCCTCGGTCGGCCCGAATATCAAAGTATAAGGCTGACGTCGGTCAAGGCGCATTTGACTGACATCAGGACGTCAGGGTACAAATGCGCATGACCGACGTCATATCCTCAGTCTTTTCTTGCCCCAGATGTCAGAAGACCCTAAAAAGAAAGGTCAAAACCAAAAGACAGCAAACAACCAAACAACCACCCCTGCACTAAAAATATGTACAATATATACAATATACACCATATTGACAACCCAACCCACACAACCGCCTCTAACTACAGAGGGCAAGGAGGGAGGGTCAATTGGACTGCACCAATGTGGCTCTTGGAACATCTACATTTATGGTAGGTACAAAACTGTACTATGTTCTTCATCTCACATTGCTGCAGTCCTTACACTTGGGTAGAATCCCAAAGCAGAGGTAAGGGAGGATGGCAAAACTATAAGGAAGCAGGAGCTGCCAAAATGCCCTGCAAAATAGCAGTGGCAAAACCAGCCCTAGATTTAGAATAAAGTGGAAGGTGATAATGCCTAGAGAAAGTATGCACTGAACTCCAAGTAGCTGCCTCCAAAATATCTTTAGTTGGCACCCCTCAAAAAGCTGTCAGTGGCAGTAGCCCTAGTGGAATGAGGCCTAATCCCAGCTGGAATCTCCTTGCCATGATGGGAATAACAGAAAGCAATGCAAAACCCAATCCACTTAGAAATAGTCTGTTTTGACACAGGCTTGCCCTGAGAACTCAAAGCAAAAGAAACAAATAACTGCTGAGACTGCCTGAACCCTTTAGTTCTGTCCAAATAATATCGCAACTGCCTGTGTACATCTAAAGTGTGCAAAATCTTTTCCCCTTTATTTTGGGGATTTGCATAAAAAGTAGGCAAATGAATAGTTTGGTTTAAAGCCACACTAGAAACCACTTTAGGCATAAAGGAAGGATTAGTACGTAAAGATACCCTATCCTTATGGAAAATTAAGAAAGGCTCAACCGCCATAAGGGCCTGCAACTCAGAAACCCTTCTTGCAGAGGTAATGGCCAACAAAAAGCAGTCTTCCATGATAAATATTTCAACTCGGTAGTAGCTGCAGGCTCAAAAGGTTGTAGAGTGAGTTTCTCCAACACAAAATTGAGATCCCAAGCAGGAGTAGGAGCTCTACGTGGGGTCTTATATTCTTTGCCCCTCTAAGAAATTGCTTGAACAAAGGATGAGAAAACAATGGTGGGTCACAATCATAGTGAGCGAAATTGCTGCAGCATGAACCTTAATAGAAGAGAAGGACAAACCTTTGTCCAGTAACTCAGTAAGATATTGAAGAGCCACACTTAAATTAGGCTCAGAAACATCAAAATCCTTTGCTGCACTCCAAAATAAAAATCTCTTCCATTTATCTGCGTACACTTTCCTTGTACTAGGCCTTCTAGCTTCCAAAATAACATTCAAAACTTGCTGTGGAAGTTGAGACCCACTATGGTTCAAAACAGAATATGCCAGGCTGTTAGGTGAAGAGAGTGAAGCTTGACATTGAGCAAATGACTGTCCTCCTGAGACAACAGGTGTAGAATCAAGGCAAAGGCCATGGAGGCTCCCGTACCAGGCTTCTCAGTAATGGGTACCAATGCTGTCGAGGCCAATCTGGAGCTATCAAAATCATCCTTGGCTTGTCCTGTCTGGCCTTTAGTAGTACCTTTGGGAGGAGAGGCAGAGGTGGAAAGGCATACACATGAAGATTGCTCCAATTGAAAGAAAGAGCATCCACTTTCCAAGCTGTGGGATGAAACCTTTTCGTGCAAAACTTTGGCAGCTGGTGGTTTAGTGGAGAAGCGAACAGATCTATGTCTGGAGTTCCCCATGACACTGTCAATTTCTGAAATACATGAGGATCCAATTTCCACTCGTGGGGATCCATAATTCTTCTGCTCAACACATCTGCTAAGGAGTTCTGTGCTCCCGGCAGAAACCTTGCCTGAAGATTTAGCTGTAAACTGAGAGCAGTCTCCCACAAAATCATAGCTTGCCTGCATAGAGGATAAGAATGTGTTCCCCCTTGCTTGTTGATGTACCACATGACAGTTGTGTTGTCTGTTAGAATCAACACCTGCCCTGGAAGAAGTAAATCTTTGAAAGCTATTAATGCAAACTGGACTGCTAACATCTCCTTCAAGTTGATATGTAGATGTTGTAGTCTGGCAGGCCACTTGTCTTGTATCCACTTTCCATTCAGATGAGCTCCCCAAGCTTTGTCTGAGGCATCTGTCGTTAGAATCTGACTCGCCTCTGGCTGGGTCACAGAGAGTCCCTTGTTTAGGTGACATTCCTGAGCCCACCACAACAATTCCTTTTGAATGCAAGGTATTATTTGAATGACAGTGTCCAGATCCTGGCAGTGCTGTGTCCATACATTTTGAGATACCATTGTAACTTCCTCATATGCAGTTTGGCATTGGGAAGCACCAGAATACAAGATGCCATGAACCCCAAGGCTTGAAGGACTGTCCTTGCAGTCAGCCTGGACTGATGAGACAATTGATGAAAGTAAAGGAAAGATTCTTTTGTTTGTCCGGGGTCAAAAGGCCATCTGGGATGCTGTATTCAGTCTTACACCCAGAAAGCACATGTCCTGAGAGGGTACTAGACTGGACTTTATTTCGTTCACAGAATACCCCAGGCATCTTAGCACTGCTATCACATATTCCAAATGATGAAGAAGCTCGTCCCTTCCTTGAGCCAGAATCAGGCAATCGTCCAAATAAGGATAGATCTGTATTCCTTTTAGCCTGAGGAAAGCTATCACTGGAGCCAGAACTTTCGTGAACACTCTGGGCGCAGTAGATAAGCCAAAGGGTAATGCAGAGAACTGATAATGAGAAGTCCCAGCTCGAAAACGCAGATACTTCCTGCAACTCAGTCTGATAGGAACATGAAGGTAAGCCTCCTTGAGATCCAAAGTTACCATCCAATGATCTTTGCCCAGCAGAGGTAAAAGCTGTTGTAACGTCAACATTTTGAACTTGGGAATGTCCAGATAAGTGTTGAGGGTAGATAAATCCAAAATTGGTCTCCACGTGTTCCCTTTCTTTGGTACTAGGAACAGGCGAGAATAAAATCCTAGGCCCACTTCTGGCATAGGGACCGGCTGTATGGCCCCTATTTGAAGTAACAGAGAAATTTGTTTGTGAGCCTCTATTCTTTGTTGAGGAGGAACGTCTGGCATGCCTTTGAAAGGAGGCAAGGTATGGAAATAAAACCTGTAACCGTGGTGTATGATATCCAATGCCCATCTGTCTTGGGTAATCAAACTCCAATTTTCCTTGAAAAGTGCCAACCTTCCTCCCAAAGGTACTGCCAGACGAGAAGGCTCTGGCAGCTGAAAAGGTAGGTCAGTGGGTCTGTTTACGAAAGGACTGACCCCTGCCCTCACCCGAAGACTGTGCAGGTGAACACAGTGATCGAGGCCTGAAAGAAACCTGAGCTCTGCCGCTACCACGCCTAGACCTATCCCTAGACTGGGAATCATAAGAAGGATACGCCCACCCCTTGGTAGGCCAATTTCTACTAAACTTCGGAGGCTGAACCTGCAAAAATCTTTAACAGTCTGCATAGACTTAGCCTTGTCTTCCATTTTCTTTAAGACTGCCTCAACAGGAGAACCAAACAACACATCAGATTGTAAAGGAGCATCTAAAATCCTTGTCTTAACATGGTCAGATAAATTCTGATCCCTCAGCCAGGCGTGCCTGCGAAGAACTGACCCAGTGGCAGCCACCCTAGACGAGGTCTGTACAGCATCAAAACCACATTGCAAAGAATGCTTACCCACCTGTTCAGAAACATGTACTAAATCTTGTAACTCTTTACACTCAATACCTTCCGCCAGAGCATCTACCTTAGACTTCAATTGTGAAAGGAGATAGTTTTGGTATTTCAACATGTGAAACTGGCAATTCAAAGCCCTCATAGCTAGGGTGGAAGAAGTATAAACTTTCTTTCCCCATCTATCCAAAGCCCTGGCCTCTTTATCTGGAGGAACCGGATTTTTGACAACAGAAGCCTTAACACCTTTAGGCCCCTGACTAACAGTGTCTGGGTCTGCCCTAGGACTCTTAAAAAGATACTTATGAGCTTCAGGCACCCTGTAATACCTATCCGGTTTAACAGGAGCAGGAGGCAAAGAATCAGGATTAAGAGAAGCCTCTGCAAAAACATCTTCTACCACATCCAGAACAGGAGGAATAGCCAAAGGCCTATGCTGGGGTAAAAACAAAAATTCCCTAAGCCTTTTCCTGGAATCAGAGAAGGCCTGACCTTCCCACTTAAAATGCTCCCTCATGGAATGAAGAGTCTCTGAAAAAGAAAAATCCTCAGGAGGAGAAGCAGAAGGAGTAGAATCATCCACATCAGAATCAGAATAAGGAGAATACTCCTGCAAGTCTTCAGCCGAAGACTCTGAAACATCCAAGCCTGCTCAAAACTCCCTAGCTCAGGTTCCACCTTTGGTCTCTTATCAGGAGGGGGCAAAGAACCTCTAATCAAGGTAATCAAATCTTCTGCCATTTTAAGCATATGCTTCTTGGGCACAGTTCCTGAAGAACTAGGGGTGAAACCAACTGAAGCTAAACCTGGCCTGCCTCTGGGAGAAGCCTTGGAAACAGAAGGAGAGGGCCTAACCACCCTAGGAAGGGAGGGGAGTACAGTAACCTGAGAAGCCCCTTCAGCCTGACCTGCCTCCTGAGAGGCCACATCCTGCAATAACAAAGTCTCTCCCTGGGACTCCAAAGAAACCTCTGGCGGAACCACCGGCTCCACCGACACCTCTAAAGAACCGGCGTCCGGTACGGACGGTTCTTCTAGCCTAGGCTTAGCTGCTTTGTCCTTGCGCTTCTTCGAAGAAGCGGGCGCCGGAGCATCCGACGGCATTTTATAATTGCACCGCTTCCCGAAGACTAACCTGGCACAATCTAACCTTCTCTTTATAGTGCGCTTATTTAATCTAGCACAAGAGCGACACCCAACAACGTCGTGCTCAGGCCCTAAACAAGGAATACACAAAGTATGATAATCTCTATGCGGTATCTGTTTCCCACAAGAAATACAGTTATTCACTTTTTCTGACATCCGGTAAACCACTGAGGCAAGAAAAAACTAAAATATTCCCCAACGGGGTACTTAGCCAACTTTGACTCGGTCTGAAACTCCGAATTCAGAAAATTTCAGAACGCCGAACGGCACTTGCAACGCTGCTTCTGCATCGGACCACGCGGCAAAAAAGACTGAGGATATGACGTCGGTCATGCGCATTTGTACCCTGACGTCCTGATGTCAGTCAAATGCGCCTTGACCGACGTCAGCCTTATACTTTGATATTCGGGCCGACCGAGGACAGCGGACTACCCCAAGTGTAAGGACTGCAGCAATGTGAGATGAAGAACATCTTAATCTCAAGATATTTTTTCATAAGAAGGACACTCAGGAGCATGACCCACAATCATGCATCCCCATTCAAGTGGTGAAATCCCAGTAACGTTTGCCCATCATCACATATCACTGCATTTGAAAGCAAATGCGAAATGGATATCCAAAGAGTACTACAAACCCCTCCAGCAAAGAAACTATACAATATGAAATGGGAAAAAATTCTTGGCTCTCAAAACTGTCAGTAGAAACCCCTCAAGTATGGTCATGAAATCAGACAAAGGGAGAGGCATTCTTGCCACACACACAGCAGCATACAACAAAATTTTACTTATGCTCAGCAACCTGGACTACTTTGAGCACTGCAACATCAGATACATCAAGAATGCTTACGAAAACATTGTCACTGAAATTACCCACCTATGCAAAGAGGGCCTCAAAAGCAACAACCTCTTTGATATTTTAACAGTTCCACATCCCAGATTTCCCTAAATTTTCAGTATCCCCAAACCCCACAAAGACATCCTGGACCCTCTATACAGACCAGTCACAGTCAGTGGTGGGTCCAGCACAGAGCCATCTCTATTTACCCTGAGGTTCAGATTAGCCAGTGGTAGAAAAAACAGGTCCTTCATCCTGGACACCACCGACTTCCTGAAGATGATTAGAAACATCACAGTCAACAATGAAGTATGTCTCATTACTATAGATGTTGAAGCACTGCTGTCCTCCCACATGATTACTGTATTTGGACAACAATCGAGGCTTACCAAAAAAATGAGAAGCATTACCCGAGGAAACTGAAACCATGACACTTTCATAATCTGGAACTGGAGCTTGGAGCAACTACAAGATACACACAGATGCATTGGGAACTCAATTGATTTTCTAAAATTTAGCAACTCTGTGAGCCTTCTGGACCTAACAATCAGCAAAACTAACAACAGAATGCATCTCAGCAAGAACATGTACCATAAAGCCACACGAGTCAACCTAATGTTGAACAAAAATAGTATGCATCTCTTTAAAATCAAATGGAATGTGATAAAATCTCAAGGACTTAGACTTGCCAGAGTCTTAATGGAGCTCACAGATTTCATGAAAAACCTCCATGATCTTGAAAAAGACTTCCTATCAAGAGGCTACAGCTCAAGACCGATTAAGGAAATCTTTGAACCAATCATACAAGGAAAAATGAACAACCCTGACTCATACCTAGCCTAAAACCCCACAGATCACAATCTCCAGAGACTCATGAACCATAAAAACAGCTACAGATGGAACACTTGACTCTAACCTACTCCATAGATTTTACAACACTAAAAAAGACCAACAACAATAACTAGTGTGTCATTAATGATAATTTCCTCAACAAGATTTTACCACAGAGGCCCAGCATCACTTTCAGAAGAATCAAGAATAACTGAGACTTCGTAGAGAGCAACACAGACACATCACCAGGCAATTTACCAACAGGGATGTTTCCCTGTGGACCCCCACACTGTAATTACTGCAAATTCAAGAGAAGAGAAAATGGATTCCGCTGTCTTAGTAATAAAAAAAAAAAAACTACAGCAGCACTCCTTATGATAACCGCAGCACAGACACTGTGGTATACTGGGCTCAATGCAAGAAATGCCAAGCCTTTTATGAGGAAAAAACAACCAACAAAATGAAAACCAGGGTTACCTACCATTATACCATATTAGACAGAAAGCTGCCATTAGCACCCTTGTCAGACACACTGTGGACAAAACTGGCCACAACACTTTCATTTTTCACATACTGAACAAAATCACTCCCAGGCCCCTGGAAGGTAGCACCACTGATAAGCTACAAAGAAAGGAGATGGAATGGCAAATAAAACTTAATGCTGGTAAGGTTCACAAGTTAAACACATTTTTTCCAATTAACTGTATCCTGAACCTCAGGAAAATGAACCACCATCTGTACTACTAATTTGCCTGATTTAATCCACGAATGACACAGATAATTTTAGTTTGGTTTTACTTGGATTATTGGTGTTTCTAGATCATTTTTTGTTTTGGTGCATGCTATATTTTTCTGGATTTTGGTTATATAGAATTCTTCTTTAATCAAAATTTGTTCTATGTAGGCAGATCTGATTAAGCGCCCCAGTGAAAGAGCTGGTTAGAACTGAAATGATCAGAGTAGAATTCTGACACCATCTCTTTAGTTTCTTCTAATATATGGATTCTCAGTTAAAAATTCTAATTAACCTCAGAAGCTAGGAGTACTGTCAACCATCAATAATGTACTTATGACCCGTTTTGGCTTTCTGGTGTTATTACTGTTTGTAATATTTTGAGCGTTTCTCTGAACAGAAGTTACAACCATTACATTGTTGAAACCAAAATGTGTTGCAATAAGTTTAAAGTGATTGAGATGGTGGCCAGGCTTTCCAGACAGAGTGGTTCCTCTGGTTCCCTCCAAAAAAAGGAACGCCCATAGGAGTGGTCCTCAGTGGTACATGCCCACAAATTTCTGAAATAAACAAATGGATCTGAACCTTCCTGACTCATTAACAGCGCTCATTTGCCTCCAATAAAGATAAGACGATGAGGAAAAAGAACTGGCATATGCATATTATTTCTATTTCAATTTATTTTGGCTTTGCTTTGATTTATGGCTTGCTTGATTTTTTTATTTACTGATCTTAATTTATTCAAGGGTCCAGGAATTATCTGTCAATCTCTATAGGCAGTATAAGTATTTTAAGGGATTCAATTTCATGCAGTAGTGAATTCCAGAGGATTCCCCTCCACTGGGAGGTATCAGGCTTACTTCCAGTTTGTTTAGGGCCACCCACTGAGGATCACTACAGACAAAAGAAGTGTCTCCTACTAAACTAGTAGGTTTATTGCCTCTTCTCATCAGATTTAAAAACACATACAAAGAGTTTGCTTTATTAAAGAATTTCTGGTACTTAAGTACTCATTCAGGAAGATTAAGCCAAAAACTTATATGCATGGTCCTGCCATGGTCCAAAAAAAAAATACGAGTGTGTTGTGTGTGTAGGTGGAGCCCATGGTTTGAAAACAGCCCTGGGTCCACATTACACTTCATCCACCACTGAGTGGACCACCTCCTGGAATGCATCAAGAAATAAAGAAGTGGCTAGAACAGGTTAGGTCTATCTGATGGAAGCTGCTTCAAAGTTTGCAGTTAACAAAATTGTGACTGAATGCTCTGCAAGTCTTACTTGCAGAAAACCTGGAATAAAAAAGGTTGTCATTTACACAGTAATTTCATTTTGGCTACCTGTAAAATAAGTAATACTTCAAGTCCAGCAGCTTAAGGCAGCTCTGAGACTTAATTTACTGCACTTCTTTAATGGATTATTGTCATTCCCTACTTGACTTTGCTTCTTTCAAAAACGGTACTATGGGAACAAAAAGGGTGGTTTTCCTTTTATAAATGGTTAAGATACTGCTTCACTAGCCTAATGCTGAAGAACTGTCACTGAAAAACAAGTGCTGGAGTAATGAAAGTGGGAGGACTGACTGGATGAAAATACACAATGACAGGGAACATATGGGTTATGACTAGCAGACTTAAGTTTCTGAACTACTATATGCATAACGTCATTCACAAATTAATATGCAGCAATCATTAATTGAAAATTTCAAAGTGCATTACACCAATATCACAACAGGATAGAATATGTTTATAAAAGGATGCTTCCTACACTCTCAGCACTGGAATGCACATTTCTTCTCAAAGCCACTTTCTCCACTCCTCTGCCTGAAAACAGTCTTCTGAAATCAAAAATGTTCTTAAAACACAAGAGGTCTAACATGAAATATTGCCATAAACATTAATAATATCACAAATGTACATTTTTTTATTATGATTTAACAGGGCAAGTCCTTTTATGACCTGGGGACACACTGGTTAACTGACCTGCTTAGAGTCTTGGAGCATACAAATAAAGACCATAAAAACTTCAAGGCTATAAGACAAAGCCAGTTAAAGCAGCTCACACGATTAATTCTCTGCATAAAACTGCTGTGCTAAGTTAAAGAAAAGAAGTAATTTCTAAAACCTACATTTTGAAACTCTATCGAACCAAAAATAATTCTAGAGGGGCATTAAAAACCTGAGTAAGATTCTTTTTGGCCTCCAAACTAGTCCCCATGGGATACTTAGGTTCATAGGTTCATAGGTTCATACTAGGCTATCTGCCCAAGGGCATTTACAAGCCTAGCCCATAGTTATGTGGCTTTCGCCACCCCTTTAGTTTGAATAAAAACTATGCCTATCATTTTGCTGTGCCTCTGTCAAGCAGTGACACTGAAGTAATCCCTGGGGTATATCTGCAATCTCCCATCCATTGGTCAAGATTCCTCTTGAACAAGGCCAGAGAGGTGCTCTGCCTCACATGTACCGGGATTTTGTTCCACAGCATAGGGAGTCTCTGGGTGATGAATCTGTCCCTCCAGCACGTTCTATTTATAACCGTGTCAAGGTTTAAGTCTCCGCCCTTGTGGTTCTGAGGGATCTAGATTTTTGAGGTGAAGCATATTCATCAAATCTGGGTTTGACATGGCCTTATATGTCAGGCACAGGTCACCTCTGAGCAAGCGGTATGAGACTGAATAGAGCTGGAGTTCTTTCAGTCGGGCAGCATAAGACATATTTTTGAGACCCTTTATCCTTTTGGTGAGGAACTTTTGGGGCCTTTCAAGCTGCAGCAGGTGTCTGGTCAGATACATTCGACGGGCATTTTACTCAATCATAGGTCTAATGAGTGATGAGTACAGGGGACGATGACCTCCCTTGATCTAGATGTGAATCCCTTCATGATCAGGTGGGTGATATAGAAGGTTTTCCTAACTACTTTAGCAACATGAGTGTCAAACGAAGGCTACTGTCAACCTGGGTCCCCAGATCTCTGATGACTTTTTCTGTGCTCAGTGGATTGCCACCTATATGGTAGCTAGGGGTAACCTTGTTTTTCCCGAAGGGTATGACTATGCATTTGGCGTTTAACTTCAGGCCATGGCTCTGGCACCAGTTATCCGTTTCTGTGAGGCCCTTCTGGAGGATATCTGTGTCAGATGTGTTTTCGACTATGGCCCAGTTTGCAGTCATCTGCAAACTTTGTCAGCCATAACCCTCCTGTGTTTGCTTGTACTTCAGAAAAGTAGATGCCGAACAAGAGTGGACCCAGGACTGAGCCCTGTGGGACACCACTTGTGACAGGCTTTGAGTCTGACATGGCTCCAGCAACTCTGACCCTGTGGGTTCTGTCACTTAGCCAGTTTGCAACCCATCTTGTGATGTATGGGTTTACATTCAAGCTGATGAGTTTTTCGATGATACCTGAGTGGGGTATTGTGTCAAGGCCTTTGCCAGGTCGAGGTAGGCTGTATGGACTGCCTTTCCTCATCAATGGCCTTGGTGACTGTCTCGAAAAAGTCAACCAAGTTTAAGAGGCAGGATCTGCCTTTGACAAAGCCAAACTGGGTTGGATCCAAAGTCTGCAAGTTCCCTATGTCTTTATTTATGAGTTCCATTATGATCCTCTCCATGGCTTTGCAGATAAGGCTTGTCAAGCTAATGGGCGGTAATTTCCAGGGTCTGTGGAGGCACCGCCCTTATGAAGTGGGACCACAGTCGCCGCGCCACTCCTTGGCGTATCCTGAGGTGAGGCTAAGATTAAACAGCTGTCCTAACTGTGGGTTTAATTCCTCGTTGAGTTCATGAAGCACACAGCCGGGGACACCATCCGGTCCCATGGATGCTGTGTTTTTGCCTTAGTGAGGGCAGTTCTCACCTGGGCGTTGGAGATGTTTGGGGGCTACAATCCTCTGGAATAGATATCTCTCCTTTGGGGAGGGGAGAAGTTTGCACTGAACCTGTCAGCCAGTATGTTGGCAATGTGTGTAGGTTCAGTAATTTTCACATCATTTTGAACTAATTCTGAGCATATCTGGGAGTTTCCTCCTAGGTTTCTAACATAGCTAAAGAAGGCCTTATGATTCTCTTTAGAGTCCTTGGCGATTTTTCTCTCAAAATTTGCCTTGGATGATTTTATGAGAGCTCTTAGTTTTTTACTTATAATGATCAAAGGTGTCTTACCTTTCAAGGATTTTGCTCTATCTTGTAGTAGCTTCCTCCTTTTGTTGTACAGCTTGTTTATGGCTGGGGTCCACCAGACTGGACGCTTGCCTTTGGTACAGAGAGTCTTAGTTTTGTTTGGGATTGCCTGATTCATGCAGTCCTGTAGGTGCTGGTAGAAGGCATTTGTAAGTGATTCAGTGGTTTGAGTAATGTTTACCACTGGCTCAGGGGCCTTAAAGGAGACCACACTAGTTTTTAGAAGTGTGAAATCGGCTTTTGAGAAGTTTTTCACTGTGATCTTTTTTGTTTCAGGTGGGGGCGGGATGAGGACCTCCAGCGAGATTAGTTTATGATCTGATCTCACCAGTGAGGGGTATACTTCCGGTGTTGAACATTTTGATCCCATGTTCGTGATGATGAGATCAAGTATGTTTTCTCCTCTTGTGGGGATGGTGACTAGTTGTTCCATGGCATTTGAGTTTATGAACTCCAGGAATCTTTGGGTTAGAGTGTTCGGGCTTGAGTAGTGTTCCCAGTCTATATTAGGGTAGTTGAAGTCACCTAGTATGATGGTGTTTGGAGATACATTTATCCCCTCCAATGTTTTCAGGAAGGCCATGTGAGGTTCCTGAGTTTGAGAGGGTGGCCTGTAACATGCTACAAATTGCAGAGCAGTCTTGCCTATGGTTAATTGCACCTGGATGGTCTCCGATGCATCGTGCGTTGCCACCAACCTTGAGGTGTGGGTGTCCTTTATGAATATGGACACCCCTCCTTTCTTGGTGTTGTCCGGATTTTGGGGCGGAACGCATGATATGAGGTGAAACCTGTTAGTGCTGGGGTGCTCTCAGGAGCCTTGAACCAGGTTTCTGTCACAGCACAGACATCGATGTTCTCCATATTGAGAAGGGCCTCGAGTGCGTGCATCTTGAGATTGAGACTTCTGGCATTGAGCAGCATTACCCTTAGTTTTTTTCCTTTTGGTGTTCTAGGGTGGTAGGTTTAGAATTTGAGCCTTGCCTAAAAAGGCACTATGGGGTGGCAAGAGCCTTTGCCAATATCTGGAAGCCCAGGGTGACAGGTGCAAGCCGTCCCTTAAGCAGCGTGGCTTGTCCAGCATGTCATCCCAGGCAGACAGACATTGGATCCCCTTTGAATGACACCAGAATTTAAGCCAATTATTAAAGCTGATCATCTTATCACTGTATTGTGGCATCATTCTAGGTGAAGGTAGGATACTGCTCAAGGTCAGGGTCATACCTGCCTGGGCTACATAATCAGAGAGCTCCTCGATGTCCCTTTTCATGTAGTCCAAGGAGGTGCGTCTCAGGTCGTTGACACCAGCGTGGACAATGACTGAGTCGCACTTGTACCTGCTGTTGAGAGACCTGAGTGCTTGCGTTATGTGGCGGATTCTAGCGCCCGACAGGCAGCTTACTGTGACCTTCTCTTTACTCAGTCTGGTGAGCGGGACGTCAGTGTGTCTGACTATGGAATCACCAATGACAAGTGTGTCTGGCATTTTGTTTGGCCTTAAGGGCTGTGACTGTTTGACACTCTGACTGTGTGGTCTATGTGTTGCATGTGTTGGGTCGTGAGGTGGTAGTTGTTTGGGTGTCTGCTTTGGTGGCCTCTGCTGTTTTGGTAAATTTTGATCAGAGCCTCCGAGTATGTCTTTGTGTGAGTATGTGTATGATTTGAAGTTGTGATGGTACCATGTGTGACTGGGTATGTATTGTGTGTGGTTACCTTCTCCTCCTGTCTGGTCTTGCCAGTCCTATGTTGAGAGAGCTCAGCCTCCAGTTTGGCCGTATAGTTGCATCTCTCGCATGTATTTGTGTTTTGTGGGAAAAGGAGAGGATTGTCTGTGTACATGAGGCAGTTGTAACATTGCCTCAATATTCCCAGGTTCACCAGTTGAGCTGGAGAGGACACTAGCAACTGATCCTCGACATACTAGAAGTAGTAGATAAAGTGACTTTCAAAGGACTCCGGGGGAAGTGGGTTTTAGGCTGGTGGGGTACTATCTATAATAAGAGTGCTTTATCAAGGTGCAAGTACTGTAGGAGTAAGTGCTAGGCTTTACAGATAGAGAATAGTCTACTTGGGAATCAAGTAGAGATGAACTTTTCAGTTATAGGATATGCTGGTTAGATCAGCAGTACAGCTCGAGGAAGGTAGTTTTAAGGGAAAATTGGAAGAGTGGAATTTAGATGGCCCAAATAGTTTAACCTTGTTTAACCGCTGCTCTTGTGTGCAACAGTGGTAACTCAGCTAAATCGTGCTTATGCTGTTTAGTGTGTTTTATAGCAGGGGCTGAAGGAGCTAGTAATTGGCCCAAAGCGACCAATGGACTACTAGTTTCTGGCTGAAACTTCACCAAATCAGACAAAAAGGCCGCTCAGTGCTTCCCACTCCCACTGGTAAGCAAAGAAACTTCCCTCCTTCCTAATAAGGCAATGGATCAGTAACAGGAACTAAAAACAAAGCCCAGGGATCAGCAACTCTGAAACTGGACTACTCTAGTTCAGTAAGGCGGGAAAACAAGAGATTTTTTTGTTTTATTACAGAGACAAGGACAAAAACAGACAGTAAATGCTATAAATGCTGTAAATCGGCTAGCGCACTTTAGTGTGTTGTTCAGGTGGCTGAGTAATTTAATATAAATATAAATATCCTTCTATCTACCTATAAACAGACAGGTAGATATACGAGTGTGGATGGTTAGGTCAAAAGTATGCTTGGGTGACTAAACAGATGGTTGACAGGTGTGCAATATCCCACATTTCTCAGGGTTTGGGAATATTCCCTTTCCCTGATTTTGGAATTGGTATACATAATTACAGCAAGGTATCTGTAGGGGATGGATGCAATGAGACAGTTTCTCAGCACATACATAGTGTCCACGTCATTTCAGTTTTCAGTGTATTGTCATATACATATATCAAAATCTATATATACATATATGTATATAATATATATATATATATATATATATATATATATATATATATATATGTATGTATAGAGAGATAGAGAGAAATAGGGAGATATTTCATCAAAATGGTAGAATCCTCTCTGGTTTTAAGGATGCTTTCAGTATGGCAACTCCCTATCTACAGAACACTTTTTCAGTGCCCAGTCTGCCAGACACCCACAACACAAATTCATTTAACCTTCTAGTAACTGCCTTCTCCTTGCCACCTGCAATGCAAGTTATATCTTTGCTCTTCAAATGCTGGATATTAGCAGATGCACAAAAGAATACTTTTGATTATGAGAATTAAAGAAAATGTTATAATTTTGTGTCTTAAAAACGAAGAACAGGGTTCACAGCTTGTTCCTCTGTACAAAGTTTGTGAATTCCTTTCTTTCAGTGATGTGAACACTTCTACCATTGAAAACATCCTCTGTTGGCTATCTCTAAACTTACCCCAAGAAACCATAATCCTAGGTGATTTTAACATTGATTGGCAATCTTGCAGCAACAAGCACCCTACTAGCCATATTAATCTCCATGCGTTTTCTCAAACTATTACTTCCCCCACTAGAATAAACAAAACAAATAAAAAAGAAAGCACCTTGGACTGGATACTCATTAATAATCAACTCCACACTTATGAAGCAGGAACCCTCCCTGATGATGTAAGTGATCACTTACTAACCTATATTATCAGGCTCAAAGCTAATCCACCCACTCAAGCCATTACTAGAACAATTAGAACCAAGAAAAACTTCAACTTGGATCTATTTCAAAGTGAACTGAAAGCATGCAATTGGTCCCCCTTAAAACGCCTTTCTCTTGATGAAGCTGTAGATTACTTTAATGTTAAGTTTCCAGCCATACTCAACCACCATACCCCCACTCGGTCTATTAGGATAAGAACTAAATCTGCTCCTTGGCTCTCTAAGGAAACTAAGCAAAAAATCCATCTCAGAAATAAAATCTGGAACAAATCTCGCTTAACTAAAAACTCTGCTGATCATCCACACTACAAACAACTGAGAAATGAGACTAAAAGAGCAATATTGACCGATAAAAAAAACTATTACCTACAATCTCAGCAAACTCACCAGAATAACCCACAAACGTTCTGGGCAAACATTAATCAGTTACTTCAGCCCGGTCAATCTATCACACCCAACCCACAAGGCACAGACAAAGAGAACCCCAAGCAAACTGCTAATGACTTTAATTCCTTTTTCACCTAAGCAATTCAAACTCTTGCCAGTCACATCTCTAGTCAAAATGCAACTATATCTAATTCTAACTCAAACCCACCACCCCCATTTTTTTTCCAACCTGTCCCAACAGCTTATATTCTCTCCCTCATCCAAAAACTCAAACCATGTACTCCCTCTGCTGACTTACTACCCGCAGAATACTTACAATTAGCAGCCAAATCTATAGCCAACCCTATCTCCACACTAATCAATAGAACCATCACTGAGGGATATGTCCCTAAACTTTGGAAAGTCTCCCATATTATTCCCCTTCATAAGGGTGGTAATTCTACTGAACTCTCCAACTATCGCCCCATAGCCCTACTCTCTCCCTTATCTAAGATTATGGAAAGGTGTATCCACAAGCAACTGCTTGACCACCTTCTCCATAATAACTTGCTCTCTAATACCCAACATGGTTTCAGACCTTGCCACAGTACCACCACTGCCCTCCTTTCCTTTACAGACACCATCAACAACAAATGTAACCTTAACACCCTTTCCTCTGCACTTTTCTTAGACATGTCCAAGGCTTTTGACATGGTCAATCACCAAATACTCATACATATTCTTCAATCTCTGTCACTTGACATTCTACTTATTAAATGGTTGAAGTCCTACTTAAATAACAGACATCAAGCTGTACTCTGGAACTCCACTCTATCTACCCATCTACCTAACATTGGTGTCCCTCAAGGGTCCATACTGGGTCCTCTCCTGTTTTCTTTATTCATCAATGACCTCCACCAAGCAGTTCCCCAAACTACATGCATACAATATGCAGACGATTCCACACTTATTTGCTCAGCCACATCTGTATCAGAACTTCACTCTCTGACACAACACATATTTAACTCTGTTGAACAATGGTTTAGACAACGCTGTCTCCTACTTAACCCCAAAAAAACTAAACTCCTCCTTTTCACACCTACCAGTAAATCCCCCCAAATAGACTTTACAATAATATCTAAAAATGGCACACCTATATCCCAAGATCTTACTACTAAACTGCTAGGCATCACCATTGACAACAACCTTAACTTCGACACCCATATCAGCAACACCTTGAAAACTATTACTAAAAAATAGGCTCTCTTTACAGAATCAAACCCTACCTCACTCCAGCAACTAGAATAACTACTGCCCACTCCCACCTTATCTCTTCCCTTCTCTATGCCTCACCCATATTTACTAACCTGTCAAAAAATAATCTTATGAAATTAGAAAACTCTTACAATAGCATAGCCAGGTTTGTTACAGGTAACCCTTTCAGAACCCACCACTGTATTAATCTAAAGCAACTAGGCTGGCTTGAATTTCAGCAGCAGCTGAAAATTAATCAACTAGCCATCGCCCATAAAATACTGTAGCAACCTGCCAAAACACCTATTCTATCTACTCTTATTTACCCTTACCATAACCTGAAGTCTCTAAGATCTGCACACAAACTTCTTGTAAATATTGACAAAGCAAACAACAAGGCTGGAGATTTCCTCTTCTCTAATACTGTCAGAAAAAACTGGAAACTACTTCCCTCTGAACTATCTACAATTCCCTCCATAACTCCTTTTAAAAAGAAACTTAAGCTCTTCCTCAAAACACAGTGGTTGTGCCCCTGTACTAATCCTGACTGACTATCTAGCTCTTGATACATGACTCAATCCTTACCTTCAGAACCCTGCATTTATTTCATCTTAACATCTAATGATCTATTTCTCCATCATAGTATTAATTACTACTATATTAAAAAAAAAAAATATATATATATATATATATATATATATATATATATATATATATATATATATATTGCACATGTTTTACTACTAGATGTATTACATAACTGCTACTTCTTCTTACTTTCCTTTATCTACACTTACTGTACATTATGCTATTATTCTTTCTGAATGTCTACTTGTAACAGTACTTGTACTACTGCATTTTTATACTTTATTAATATGTGACCAATTATAATTTTTTTATCTTTTTTTTCTCTTTTACTGTAAATGTATTTGCATTTTAAACATGTATTTCTTTGATGTGAACTTATTTTAACTGTTTGGAGCTTATCTGCCTGGGCCTCTACTGAAAATGGACATGTATCCAGCTAGACTAGACCGGTCAACAAATGTAAAATAAAAATAAATAAATTAATGTGGTCTGAGTGCTTGCTGATTCATGACACTATATAAAGCTTATACATCCCTGACCATCCTCTGTTAACTCTAGACAGAAATGTATTTATAGTAAAGAGAAAAATATAACTTGAATACTGTAAACAAGCCAGTAACTATTTACTTACTGTATTAGGAAAGCCAGAAAAGAGGAACATAATGGATGAATGAGTGAGCATTCATACTGGTGAGTCTCTCTCTTGAAGATGTACTGCTATAGAGACTACACCTTAAAACTGTACTTTCCTTGACAAGGACTACTGCAACAGTAAGGCAGGCATAATCCCAACAACATCTTGACAGACTACTTTATATTGTGTATAATCAACAACAAAGTCCACTGCAGAACAGTCCTACAAATTCTATTTTGTTCTTACACATAGCATCTAGCATGTACTGTTTTATGAATGTGTGAACAGATTTCCAGGATGCAGCTCCAAAAACATATTGAGCAGAATCATTTTTGAAATATATAGCGTCTGATTGTGCCATTTAATGACGCATCATATGCGTCACAGGAAAAAGCAATGCTTTTGGCAAGCTGCTACCAGCAAGAGGTCTCCAGATAAGAGAAAATGAAATGTATAATACCATAAGGAAAATAATCACTGGTGGGGAAATACCTGGAGAGCACTCTAGGTGCTAAACAGGTACCAAAAAGGAAAGCAGTAAACTGATAATGGAATTCTCGCTTTGAACCTTAACTGCTTTCAGTCAGAAGTGTTGATTAGAATATGACAGTAAATATCTTCCATGTTCAGTAATGTAATCCATGATGTTTGGATAATTACCATAAGCAAGTTCATCAAACTCAGCTACTTTTGTAAAGATGTACTAGGCTAGCTAAGACAGTAGTAGCCTACATTTGTCTTTTTGGGTACCACAAACATTTCTGAATAAAAATCCAACAACTGTAAATGTAAACGCATCCACTGCATACTATTTTAATTGAGAAGTTGTAAAGAAATGTCTAAATGATGGAAGGAATAGAAGGAAGCTAACTCTATGGAATATCTGAGGCACCAGCTGCAAGATGAACTTGTCTCTCCTAGTTAACATAAAAAGGCAAATTTTCCTTATGTAAAAAGTAGGGGGGGGGGTAATAATCTACACAGTCTCTTCCACCTTCCTTCAGCTGCCTGATATATTTTTTTTCTGTGAAAACATATACTGCTGCTTCCTCCTACCTTTGCAAATCAGTGCTCCTAACTTCTTAAGGAAAGGTTTCTTAAAAGACCAGTATGGACCAAAACTCTTTCCATGAACATTTACTTGATCCAGACTAGCTTTCAAAAGAATAAGTAATCACTGCTAGCTAAATTTTATAATGTTGAATGTGTTCATGGGGGCAGACATCTTGATGAAACTGTCTTCTTGGACAGCTAAATCTATGCCATAATGCAGTATAAGTGTACATCTCATGAGATTAAGTTGCCCTTCTATATTTTGTCAGGTCCTAGTTCCACTCACTTTGAATGGAAAACCCGAAAATACTGCTAACTGAGAGTCTTACAAATGTCACTCAATGGACTATAGAGGCTCTTCCAAGTGTGTTTGCCATACAGTGTTCGATATTGTTAAAACAGCTTTCAGAAATGTTAACAAGTTGCTAAGATAACAGACGTTCTACAAAGACAACTTTTGTGAGTTTTCATTTCCTGGCCTAGATGATCTTATCTTCCCTATCTCAGTCAGCAAGAGTTTCATATGTCATACCTCGCTAGGTACAGCTAATCAGTCACATATGCATAACAAAGCACTCAGCCTTGGTGTGCCATCAAAGGTGGTCTGTCTGTAATGTCTCTCTTTATGCCTATCATCTGAGTAAAACTTACACAGAAAATAAAGTCATAAAATGAGTGAACTCTCAGTACGGGTATACATAACCATTCCTGAAAATGCGACAGCAAAAACATTCAATTTGAAATTTATAGTCGCTGTTCACATAGTTTTTTATGTATAGTAATACTGTTTTAGCAAGAAGTTAACTGTACTGTTTCACACTGAGCCTTACAAAACAATAAAATACTACTGTGTGCTTATTAATGTGGGCCTCATATTCTCTGATGTGAATCTCTACTTTCTACAAGCACTGCTTTATTGTGTAAATCTTAGTAGATGTTCGCATGAAGGAATATTTTCTAGGTTATTCACTGCATTCCTTATACACCAAAATGGAATTACAGCTGTCACTGTCCTTACCTGTGCACTCTACTATAACTGATTTACTATAGATATAATAATGGAATTGCTGACAGCCAGATATTATGGCCAGTATTTCTTTCTCTGTTTAAGCATAGTATGTCTGAATATCAATCAAAATCACCAAAAGTACTGGTCTACCTTCCTGCAGCAATAATGCTCCAAGCTCTTGCTGGTTAACATCTACTAGTTATTAACTGTAACTTGTTGTGATGCATCATAGATTTTTAAGGTAGGAGTATCAAAAACTACTTCTAGTAATAGCCCACAGATCGCAAAAATTGCAAACAGAACCATGCACTATCATGTTCTAGTACTTTCCCCCAAGTGTCAATGTTGTACTTGGCAAGGCTACAATGAATTAAGAAATATACTGCACCAGACCAAGGAAATGGCTAATCAAGGGGTTTCTGAACATTCATACATTCCACTAACTTTCTAAGACCTCCAAAAGTCAAGAGTCAATAGCAAAACACACCAGTCATGACCAGTTCAAATCACTCCTAAAGGAACACCTGACTAACCACAGACTGTACTCTTGCCACACACCTGGATAATTATTAAGCCACTTCTATTACAGTTCTCAGCATAACCCCTATTCTTCTGATATCATTTTTTCTTAGTATAGAAATTACTCCAGTACTTGTACTGTCCTATTCCTTGTTTCTGTACTTTTTCCTGTATTACTCTTTAGACTGAACTGTACTATTAAGATTACATGTTGTTACATTGTACTGTACTAAAGCATGGATTGTATTCTTTGAAATATTGTTGCTTTTGTAATATTGTGGAGCTTTTCTCCCAGAATCTCCAATGAAAACGGGCCCCAGGCCTAGTCGGACACTACCCGGTTAACAAATGTAATAAATAAATAAATAAAAAATAAGACAAGTACCATGCATGTAAGAAAAAAGGCACAGACTGGGCACATATTTCTTTTCAGTTTCAAGCCTTTTTACCTTAGTCTGTCCACCAGCTTGTTCAAACATAAATCATGCATATCAATTTTGCAGACTACAACTCCTAACCCTTCAATCATAACTACTGCTGTTTGAAACGTCTGGAACTGAAGATATTCCAAAATGTAATCTTGTAACCTTATATCTATCCAGTTGAATGTGCAAATGTTTGAAGAAGCATAGTCTAGTCTAATCTGTGAAAATTCTTGACTGTTATCTAACACAGCAAATAACTTGGCATTAGACACAACTGCAATGGTTAACCTAACTAAATTGTATAATAATCAATTTGTTTAAGTCCTGCTAGTTTATACAAATTCTAAAACTGTACTACTTCAATAGTTATTCATCAGTTGTTCCTTAGTAATTAACATTTACACCCACAGCCACCAAGTACTTCAGTTTATGAATAATCCTTCTTTAAAGCACAATAAAGGCTATTATTGATGGATGTATAGAAAAGTACCAATCTAGTTGAAATCTTAAAATAACGCTGCAAAATATTACTGGTGTTTTGAGCATTTTGCTTCATGATCCTCCACTAAACAATCAGAACTGTATTCTTAGTATTACACTTTCTAGCAGTATTAAAGCCTTCAGCAGATTGTTACAGAAAAAGAAGTTATGTACTCACCATAATTTTCCATCTGAGTAGGTAACTTCATTTGTCAGAGCCGGCAGCTTTCCTAGCCAAAGATCCGAGCTCCAAGCTCCTCCCCTTACCCACAATGCCCTGCCATCTCCCTCTAACCTTCAGATCGAGTTTGCCATAGTATCATAGAACATTAATATAACAGAAGGAAACTACCTGAACCTTTTACCTGATGTCATCGGAAAGTGACATATCCTTATCCATCAAGAATGAACTAAAGGTCCGGGGGATGGAGGGAGGGTTGGTTGGAGAAAAATGAAGTTACCTACTCAGATGGAACGTTATGACGAGTACATAACTTCTTTATCTGAAGTAGTTAACTTCATTTGATCAGCAACCTGTGGGACATTGTCCCCAGCTACCAACAATGTGGGAGGTCCTCATGGAAGGATATTCCAGAGCACTGCAGAGCCAAACGATGCGCGTCCTCTGGATATTAGATCCACTTCATAATGTGTAATAAAGGTATGAGCGGAAGCCCAAGTAGCTGCTGAACAAATGTCATCCAAAGACACCCTCGACCAGAAAGCAGCAGAAGTAGCCAAAGAACGGGTAGAGTGAGCTCGAACCCTCAGGGGCTCAGGTCGGCCAGAGCTTCTGTATGCGAGAAGGATGCATTGGGAAATCCATCTAGCTAAGGTTACTTTAGTCACTGGCTTATCCAGACAGGACTTAGCAAATGAAACGAAAAGTTGATCTGATTTTCGAATTTCAGCTGTTCTGTTTAAGTAAAATCGCAACTGTCTATGAACATCTAGACAATGAAGTCTATACTCTCCTTTGTTCTGATAATTAGGAAAGAAGACAGGTAGATTAATGGACTGGTTGATGTTGGCTTCTGAAGTCACTTAGGTAGAAAGGAGGGATTTAGTCCTGAGGGAAACCCTGTCTTTATGAAAGATGAGGTATGGCGACTTACTGCAAAGAACGTGAAGTTCCGATATCCTTCTAGCTGAAGTAATGGCAATCAGGAAGGCAGTTTTCCAAGATACATACTTTAAGTCGATTGAAGCTGCAGGCTCAAAGGGGGGACCAGTCAGAGCCTGAAGGACTAGGGTTAAATCCCATGGAGGAACTGCATCTTTAACAGGGGGGTCTTAACAGGAAAGTTCCTTTTAAGAATGCCTTGCAAATCTTACAGGAAGCTAGAGGTCCAAAACTGTTCCCCACATGGAAGTGTGAAATAACTGCCAATTGAACTTTAACCGTAAAAGAACTAGCCCTTTGATGGAAAATATGGGATAGAAAGTCTAGGACTGCTGGGATAGAAGCAGTAAAGGGATCCAAATTCCTATGCTCTGCCCAGATGGAGAAACGCTTCCATTTACTCTTGTAGATTTTCCTGGTAGAAGGCTTATGAGCAGCCACCAGGATGGCCTTAACTGAGGATGAGATACCGAGAGACCTAGCCATTAATGGAACTGGATCAACCAAGCCGAGAGCTTGAAGTTGTCCAGGTCGGGGGTCTTCAATCCCAAGGGGTGAGAAATCAGATCCGGAATGGAATCTAGTATCCAGGGAGGATGTACTAGATGAGACCGTAGGCATGGGAACCAGGTTTGGCGAGGCCAGAATGGGGCTATTAGAATAACTCTGCTCCCCAACTGACGAGCTTTCTGCAAGAATTTTGTCATCAACGGAAGAGGAGGATAAGCATAAAGAAGACCGGATGGCCGAGCATGAACCAGAGCATCTCTGGGGACTTCCCCTAATGGGGGAATTAGAGCAAAGAACTTGCTGCACTTTGTGTTCGAAGGCGACGTGAACAGATCGCAGCAAGATCGACCCCATCTGATGAAGATCTGTTCCGCTACTACTGGGTTCAGAGACCACTCGTAAGGTGAGAGGATAGTTCGACTCAACCTGTCCGCTAGAATGTTTGACCGACCCGGTATGTGCGTTGCTATGAGAAAGCGGTTGGTGGATATCGCCCATTCCCACACTCTTATGGCCTCTCGGCAAAGTGGGTAAGATCTGGTTTCCCCCTGTTTGTTGATGTACCAGACTACTGACCTGTTGTCTGTCTGAATTGCAATAGTCCCTGGAGGAAGAAGGGCATGGAGAGCCTGCAATGCTAGAAGCACCACCCTCATCTCCAGGACATTGATATGCAAAGAGGTCTCTGTGCGAGTCCACGTGCCTTGGACGGATCAACCCATGCAATGCCCCCCCACTCGAGGAGAGATGCATCCGTGGTCACTGTGACTTGGGGTGGGGACATGGAGAAGGGGCGCCCTTCCATGAATGTCTCTGGAATGGAGCCACCAAAGTAGAGATTCCCTGCAAACCTTGCTGAGGAGGATAGGTGTAGACAGGGGATGACGTAGGATGGACCACTGGACTGTAAGGTCCACTGAAGGATTCTCATCTTCAGACGTGCGATCGGTAATAGATTGATGGCCACTGCCATGGACCCCAGGGCCCTCAGGTCTAATTCCGCTGGAGGGGCTGATGATTGTAGAAGAGTCAGAATGTGAAGTTTTAGATTGCGGAGTCTGTCCACCGTCAGGAAGACTTTGGATTGTATAGTGTCTATCCTGGCCCCTATGAAATCCAAGATTTGAGTGGGCTGAAGGAAGGAGTTCTTGTTATCGATTGTGATCCCTAGGTGGTTGGCTAGATGTACGAAGTAGTCCCTGCCTGAACATAGTAGATGCTTGGTGGGGGCGGTTAGGAGCCAGTCGTCCAGGTAAGGAAAGACCTATATCCCCTGAAGCCTCAGGTGGGCCCCATACAACTCCCATGACCTTGGTGAACACCCTGGGGGCTGTGGCGAGATCGAAGGGTAGGACCCTGAACTGATAATGGATGACTCCCAGCCGAAAGCGGAGAAACCTTCTGGATCGCCTGTCCATTAAAATGTGGTAGTAAGCATCCTTGAGGTCTATCGAGCACATCCAGTCGTTCTCCTGTAAAAGCGGGAGAATGGATTGAATAGTCACCATCCGGAACTTTTCATTGGTGATTGACAAGTTCAGTGTGGACAGGTCGAGAATAGGCAGTAAGTCCCCCGTCTTTTTTGGCACCAAAAAGAACCTGGAGTAAAAGCCTGATCCGGATTGCCCTAGGGGGACATGCTGGATGGCTCTTTTTCTTAGCAGCTCTCCTATTTCGGTGGCTGCTACCTCCCTTTGATTGGGTGGAACATCAGAAAGTCTCCCCGACTGGGGAGGAGACATAAGGAATGGAAATGCATAGCCTCTGGATATGATTCGGAGCACCCAGCAATCTGTTGTAATGGACTCCCAATGTGCTAAGTGCTCCGAGAAACGCCCCCCCCCCCGACTGCCTCCAAAGAGGAGCAGTCAGGCAACCCCTCAGGGTTGCTGCCCGGGTTGATTGGAAAAGGGTTCCCTCGACCTGAAATTCTTCACCCCCCCTCTCTGCCTCTGGGACGGTGTCCACTCTGTCCTCCTCTGCCTCTGAAGGATGAAGGATCCGGAGCGAAATGAGATTGTTGAGTTTTCCGGAACCACATCTTCTTTTGTCCTCTTTGGTTCCTGGAGAAGGACCTCTGAGGAGCCGAGAAGCGGATCCCGATGGCAGACAACGTCTTCTCATCTTTCTCGCTCTGGAGAAGCGTATCGCGGATGGTTTTGCCAAAAAGCGTAGAACCGTCAACAGGGGCGTTCGCGAAGGACGCCTTGAAGGGTTCCACAAAGTCACAGAGACGGAGCCAGGCCTGTCGACGTAAGACCACGCCTGTTCCTCTGGCTCTAGCCGCTCCCTCCGTGGCATGGGAGAGAAGCCGCATAGATGTGTTAGTAATCGACTTAAGAGTGGCCATTCGAGCCGAGAAGGTTCACTTGTCATCAGCCAACATGGACTCTGGGGGGCGATCCAGCGTACTCTTTCATTAGGTCCCGCTGGAGCAGAATTACATGTGCCATTGTAGTTCAGTGACCTTACTGAGAAGGTCGCTGAAGCAAATACTCGCTTTCTGAGATGGTTCATCATCCGAGACTCCTTGTCTGGAGGATGTACCGAGGAACTCTTCTGTGCTAGTTCCTTTTTCGTGGCAGCCGCCACCACCATAGCATCCACTGGGGTACCCTTGCTCCAAATTGTCCTGTCTGTGGGAGGGCTGAGGATCCTGTCCGGTCTCTTGGGCATTGGCTAGACAGTGTCCGGCTCCTTCCATGCCCTGGTAGTTATGAGGTCCACCAGGGGATCGGTGGGAGGGGACACCCAAGAGGTAGATGGGCCTGCGTCAAATGCCTGCAGAAACATGGACTCATCCAAGGAAGGTTTTTGGGCAGACCACCCCCCTCTAATGCGTAACATTTCCATGATGTCTCCAAAGGAGACGTCTTCGGGGGGTGATCTTGGGGAACCTTCCCCTTCCTCTAAGTCTGTGTCATCTGTGAGGGACTCGGGTGAGTCCAAGTGCCTCCTCTTACAATTACGTTTGTGAGGGACCTCCTCGGGGGGGCTGTCCGAAGAGGGCTCACCAACAGTGTCCTGTTCCTCTACAGGAACCATCTGGGACGTAGGCTCAGGCTGTCCCTAGGGCCGGATGATGCAAGAGAGGCCCATCTGAGAGAGAATAGCGGGTGGATCCATAGCAAGAGCCAGGGGTCTCGAATCCCTCGAGAGGACCCTCTCCACGACATTGAATGCCGACGGTGAACTGCTTTACCTAGGATCCGAAAGCTGTCCCCTCGGATCCAGCGTGCAGATCGGAGCCAAAATTGATCCAAAAGACTCGAGGGCACAGTTGGCTCCGAAGTAGCTAGTCGGATCCGACTGCTCCGAACCCCGAAAACGGGTCAGAGAAGGAGCAATGGGGGCAAAAAAGGGGGTTGAGCTCCCCCCCGGAGGGGGGGGGAGGCAAGAGCACTTCCATCTGCAGCTGGGCCTGGAGAAATCAACGCATCATCCAGTCCAAGTCTGCATCGGATAGACTCCTGGTTGACCTGGACAAGGCTGCAGAGGCCGGCCGGGAAGGCCGCCTAGACGACCTCGCAGGTGACCGGGTCTCCTCCTCCGGCTCCGGGGAAAAACACGGAGAACGGAGCCAAGAGGGGGAAGACCCGGAGACCTTAAGGGGAGAGGCAAGCTTCTTAGACGGTGGGCCCGATGGAGCTAACTCGGACCGCCTCTTGTGGCTATGGTGCCTATCTCCCATTCCTTGTCTTTTCTGTCTCTCTTTCTGCCATCCCTTTCCTCCTGGACTAAAGTGGGAGGTTGAGTCCCGGTCAGGGGATGGGAAGCAGTAGGTGGAGCAGCCGCGGCTGGCACCACAGAGGAGGAGGAAGACGAAGTGGAATCAGGGGGCAAAAGGCCTGCAAGGATTAACTTCATCCTCCTATCCCTCAAAGCCCAGGGATTAAAGGCTGCACAGATAGTGCAGCCTGAAGAAAGGTGATTAACACCCAGGAAGATAACGCACCGAGTGTGGCCATCTGCTGGGGACAGCTTATGGCCACACTCGGAGCATTTAGAAAATACAACTTTTGGGCATTCAGACATTTTAAAAGAGGGAAGAGAACAGGCCCCCACACACACACCTTCACACACACAGACAGGGGGAGGGAAACTAACTTCAACTACTAAAAGGCTTTAAACTACCCAAAAGAAAACTAAGAGAGAGAAGGGAATCACACACACAAGTTATAGAATTTTTTGACAGAAAAAAAGGAGAAAACAGATTTAACTCACAGCACCCTCGCTAGGAGCTCGTTCTGAGATGCTTAAGGAAGCCGTGGCAAACGGGATCTGAGGGTTAGAGGGAGATGGCAGGGCATTATGGGTAAGGGGGAGGAGCTTGGAGCTTGGATCTTTGGCTAGGAAAGCTGCCGAATCAGATCCGATACCCCCAAGTTGCTGATCAAATGAAGTTAACTACTTCAGATCTGTTTTTTTCCAAGGAGAAACATGCATTATGTACTTCTGTCACTATTAAGCTCTCTGTGACTGCTGACACACTCAGACTGTACCTCATCAATATTCATACTGTTCATCCTACCCTTATTTTAAGCATTAATAAGATCAATAAAATTTATATTTCTGACTATAAGCAAGATTCATGCTGTTGCCTGTACAAACCACAAACTCAATTTGTAACTGTACAAGATGAATACCTTAATAACACCAAGTGTCTCTGCAACCTAATATATTTATTTGCTTTAACTGCCTTCCATAGGCACTGCCTGGATTAGCAGCTTTTGTCTTCTGCACCTGTACTCACAAATGAGCAAAATGTGACTGAATAGCTTTAGTCGGAGTCCAGAATACTTTGGAAGCATGTAGAGGAATTCCTACATATTACCTTGCAGACTCAGTGATATAAAACTACCCTGATGGTACACTACACTACACTCTGTACCAGTATCAAGCTTAATAGTAATATTCTTGTCTTTAATCCCACGCATTTCTAACCAAAAATATATATTTTTTGTTGCTTACAGTCTAATGCATTCACAGTATGTATTCAACTGTCATGCCAAGTGAGTCTTGCTACATAGATGTACTTTAACTTTTATAATTTTTTTGTGAAATATTTCGATGTCTAAAGAGCACATAAATGTGATGTACAATATGCTTTTTCATGCTAGTAGCACCAATTTATATTGGCTGTTTTGACAAATGTCTACTTACTAGCCAGTGTATTCTTGAAAGCCATATGGTTGCCAGTAATATTACTTTTATTTCTTCTAATCATTTTGCAACTTTACTTTGCCCTTATTTCACTCACATCTTTTATTTTGGAAACCTCCTGTCCATTAGTCATGCTTTTCATCTAAATACTTGAAACTTTACTTGCTCCATACATAACTAATGCTTTATCAAATGTCAGGTTTGCTTCTCTTAACAGTCTGCCTTCAACTTGATTATTTTTGATGTCCAGCACAATTCTCTTATTAATAAATCATGCAAGTCTCTGGACTCATGGTCAATCACTCAATCCTTAGAATTTGTCATATATGAAACTACCTAGTTCTGAAAAGCTTGCTTTTTATGTCTTACACAGGAACAAGCCTTCTTTGGCTCACAATATACCTGTATTCTTTTCTCTCAGGATTGCCAGCTTACCCCCTCCCCTATAATGATAACAGTGTTAAAATACCTCTATTCATACCTCTCAACCTGGAAACATCAAAAATCTGGACAAAGGCCCATGAAAATAGGTACAAATCTGTATGCTGATTAACATACAATGTGCATACACAATTATGTAACCCCACCCACTCCAATGGAATTAAGGGATACAGACTTTCAAATGCAATCTGAAGGACAACCAAAATACGGTCCTTCAACCCAGTAAGATGCATGTCATGTTCATTAAACAGACATCCCATATTACAGGAGCACTAGGGCAATACAAGCACATCCTGCAAAAAGCACACTTCCATTACAATTGTGTAAGATGCCAAGGTGGAGATGAGCTTCTCATATATCACATATAACAGCAGCAGAAATAACTCTTGTTTCAGCTTGAGATAAGTGCCCCCCCCCCCAAAAAAAGAAGTGTCCAGAAAATCTTGTGACAGATGCAGCTTAAGCAGTCGCACCTCTGAAGAAGGGAAAAAGGTTACAAAGTTCAGAGATTACCTAAGCAAATCATCAGCAACAAGATGATGAAATTAAATAAGTATAATAGTTACAAATTACAGCACACACCACCAGTAAGGGCAGCATGTTTTCCTGTCTGCAGTTCTCTTGTATTTGACAACAGATCATGTTTAGTAATGGAGTAACTGTTATTGCATGCATGCTGTTTTTAAGGGCCTCAGACACAGTCCTCATTTCTTATTAAACATATTCTGCATATGAATGAAGTGTATTAATGAGGCCATTTTCACCACCTTTAACCACAAGCAGCTGTTTTCCAGTTGATCACACTGCATTCCGTCAGTTATTGCCTCTTTAATTTCTGTATCATGCTTCAAGAATGCAAAATTCCTTCATACCTGCTAGACAGTCCACTTACACACACACAATACATATAACTTGGCAGCAATACCTCAGCACTAGCTTTCTGCAGTTTCTGGCAGCAATAAGTAACTCAGCACTAGTTTTCTACCATTTCTAACCGCAATAACTCAACAGTAGCTTTCTGCCATTAGCTTACAAAATGCAGATTGTAATCAGCAAATGCAGAATTCTCATTTCAGCATAATAGTCAACAAATGCTCACACACACTTCTAGCCACAGCGTAAGCTTACCGGAGAAAGAAAGACTGCCATTAACTTACAAATGCAGAGTTCTCATTTCAGCATAATAATCCACAAATAGACCCCCCCCTCCACTTCTAGCCACAACATAAGCTTACTGGAGAAAGGACAACTGCCAGTAGCTTAGAAATGCAGAGTTCTTGTTTCAGAGTAATAATTAACAAATGCAGACAACCCCCCAAATTCAGAGTTTTAGCCACAGCATAATAATCATTATAAGCATGCATGTACCGTTTCTGCAGAGTTTAAGCTTACTTGCTGCTTTTTACAGAAAATTAAGTATATGCGCCGTTTCTCTTCTCTCGCACTGGTGAAAGAAAGACTGCCCGACTCAGTACAAATGCAGAAAGGTGTATGCAGCTTACATACATACACATACAGTACAAATGTGGATGGCTGTAACACACACAGTGGAAACACAAATGTGCCGTTTCTCCTGCATATAAAACAGAAGCAAGTTTCTTTTGTACCTTGGCTGGAGGAAGATTAGAAAGATGTGCTGCTGTTGTGGCAGGATTTAGCACAAAATAACGAACCCTAAACCCTTACAGCTTGAACCGGACCTATAAATAGCAGCGAAATTGAAGTGTATTAACCCACCAGATGTGCAGTAGCAAGCCCCTCCCAAACCCCGCCTGCAAGCATGTTGACTACTACGTCCACCGCTTGATACACGAAAACATAAGCAAATAACAGCTAATTGCACAAAAAAAGATTACATTGTACATTATAACATAAAAACCCAGATGCGATTGCTGTCAAATCAAAGCATTTTTAATTTCGCGAATCGGGGCAAAAGTACAAAGACAAGTACTGCTCAAGCAGTGGATACTGTATACTTAATAATGTGAGTGTCTGTTTTTAGCCTAAGTTCAGCACATGTAACTGTACAAACAGTACTTGTCTTTGTTCTTTTGCCCCGATTTGCAAAGTGTCAAAGTCATGTCCGTACTTCGATCTCCACATATACTTGCCTAGATAACTGGGCACCATAATAAGTGTGCCTGTTAAACATTATAGTATTTGATTATTAAGTATTAGTATTAAATGGTAAACAGGTCAAATAAGCAAATGTAATATAGGACGCTCACTATTCCTTGCAGATGAGTAGAGAACACTCATTATCATCTTAAGCTAAGAAAATGAACAATTCAGAAAAAATATCTTTCTTCTAGTTTCTGAGAAAAACAGTTGTATCAGTAAACAACTGGCCCTGCTCCCACACACAACCGCAGTCTTATCTCCCTGTAGACTGCCGTACTGATATCTATCTGCTCACCATCATCTGCCTGCATTTGTTCCAGTTTAAACTAAATTAACAAAAACAAGTAAATAAATTAATAGACAACTGTAAGATGTTCGGCCAGTTCAGTATGGCGTTTCTGACTAAAAGGAATGAAAACATTTTAAGAAAAGCGTCCTATATTACTTGTGTTTATTTGACCTGTTTACCATTTACATATTTACTATTTGCACTTATTTCACCATTACATTTGCATTGCGTGTCAATCACGGCACATTGCTGTTGTTAATACACGCCCTCCGGTATGTCAATCACGGCGGGCATGCTCATTCCTGCGCGAACTAGGAGGTGGGTTAATACACTTCAATTTTGCCTAAATAGCTTTGTAGAAAAAAAGAAAAGAACTGCAGCATTAGCATAAAATAAAATGAACCCTTACAGACATACCTCTCAAGTATAACTGCTTGCTTGTACCAGGGGGATGATGATGACCCATTTGCAGCTTGAACCGTTGAACCGCTTGCTTGTCCTGCCAGAAATGCTCGCACGTTATGTTTAGAATCCTCTAGCTCAATTCCAATAGACTGGCAGGCTGTTCATGGAGCTGACGTCATCACGCATGTGACGATGTCAGCTCAAAAAGCGAAAAATTTAAAGACAATTCTGGCAAAATCGGAAATTAAGGGGTGCCACTCGGGAATCGTGGCACCCCATTAAATTGGACCTCAAAACCGGTAAAAAAATGAGAAATTCGGTACGGTTGGGAGGTAAGCCTCTATTGCTTTCCTCACTTGGAACAAGACGGAAACACTGCAAAATGGACTTCTGGATTCTCTGAAGTTGTATTCACAATGCTATACAGTTCAGATTTTTTGAATCCAGAGATGTCCTTCAAGGATGCATCTGCAGTCCTTACAAATGGGTTGTCCTGGCCTCAGGCAGCCCTTCGGTCGGCCGGATTCCAAAGTCTGGGTCTGGCCTCGGCTGATGTCGCACTTCACCCGACGTCATAGCTGCAGTTCATCGGGTATAAAGGCATCAGCCGACGCCATTTTCCTCAGTCTTTCTTGCCGCGTGGCGCCCGAAGCAGAAGCTGTTCGCAAGTGCCGGTCGGTCAGAACCAGAGATTACTACTACCGAAGACTTCTAAAAAGCTAAGTACCCCGTTGGGGACTCTTTCTTGCCTCAGCCGATGTCAGAAAAAGTGAATAACTGTTTAACTTGTGGGAAACAAATACCTCATAAAGATTTCCACTCTTACTGCCTACCTTGTTTAGGCCCAGACCACGACGTAGCAGCTTGTCTAGCCTGTGCTTCCTTCAACCGACGAACACTTAGACGTCGGTCGGAGTTTGCAGAGGAGTTTTTCGGCTCCGCTTTTGCTTATATCATGCCGTTGGAGACTCCGACTTCACATTTAGCTAAAAAGCGTAAAGAAAAGGACCGACACTCGCGGTCCGCGGTTTCGGCCAAAACCGCGGCTAAGCCAACCGCGAGCGTCTCAGTTTGGGCTGAAGCCGAGTCCACGGTTCTTCCTTCGGCCGAAAGCATGCCTCCTTCTACCGAGGCCTCTTCCAGCATGGCTGAATCTGCTACTGAAATTCCACCTGCTCCTACAGTTTCTCAGGATTTATCAGATACTATTCCCTTAGATGTATCTACTCCTGCACGTGGAGCTGCTAGGCCCCCTGCATCCATGTCAATTAAGGCTTTTGCCAGGGCTAAAGCAGCTAAATCTTCAAAGGCCGTGCTTGCTAAAGCCCCCTCTCACAGGCCTAGCTCTAGTACTCAAATGCTTAGTCTAGCAGAGGATCTCATTTCTTTGATCAGGGGAACCCAGTCTCACCCTGACAGGGCCTCTCACCCACCTCCAGAGAAGAGGCTTAGAGCAGAGCCCCCTGAGCCAGTTTCTTCAGATTATTCCTCTGATGATTCAGAACATACAAATCCTCCAGAAGGCCCTTATTCACCATATGAGGACTCTGATGCAGAGGATTCCATACCTTCTGCCTCTCCTCCTGAGGAATTTTCTTTTGGGGAAACCTTGCATGCTATGAGGGAACAATTTCAATGGCAGGGCCAGGATTTTTCAGACTCCAGGAAAAGGCTTAGGACCTTTTTACATTTACCACAGCATAGGCCTTTAGCTATTCCACCAGTGCTTACAATTGTGGATGATGCATTTACTGATGCTTGTACTGCCCCTGACTCTCTGCCTCCGGCCCCTGCTAAGCCCGACAGATACTACAGGGTTCCGGACACACATTATCATTTGTATAAGGCTCCTATTGCAGATCCAGAGACTATTTCACAGGGCCCAAAAGCTGTAACAGCTGCCTCTGCCAAAAACCCCCTCCCCTCTGAAAGAGAATCTAGGGCATTGGAGAGATGGGGTAAAAAAGTTTATACTTCTGCTACTCTTTCGGCTAGGGCCTTAAACTGTCAATTCCACATGATTCAGTATCAGGAATTCCTGTTAGATCAGCTCACTAAAAAACTGTCCTCGCCTGAACCGTTAGACCGTAAGTCCCTTCAGGATTTGGTGCATAACACTCAGCAGGTCAGTAATCATTCCTTAAAATGTGGCTATGATGCACTGGAGGCTTCCTTTAGATCAGCTATGACTGGTACAGTGATCAGAAGGCATGCATGGTTAAAAGAGCAATCCTTACCAGACCATGTAAAATCAAAGCTTCTAGATGCTCCCATGGAAAAGCACAGTTTGTTTGGTTCCCCTGCACAGCAAGTGTTGAATAAGGTGGAAGAAAAAGCTAAATCTGTCCAGACAGTCAAGGATTTCTTACAGGTCCAGCCTCCGAGGTTCAGTAGGAACTGGCCTTCCAAGAACTGGTCCTTTCCAGACACCACCAGAGCACAGAGAGGCAGAAATAGACGCCCTAGAGGCAGAGGTCAGTCCAGAGGTGCCTACAGGGGACGTCAGTGGCAGCCTAACAGCCAGAGAACTACTGCCACAGATCCAGCCACTACCACTTCTACAGGACAATCACAGTGACTTGGCTCTGCAACCGCCTACCAGGGAACAACTGGCAGCACCCTTAGGCGGAAAATTAGCCTTATTTTCAGTAAATTGGCATTACATTACAGGAGACAAATGGATTTTACAGACAATAGACAAAGGCTACAGGTTTCACTTCCATACTCTTCCAAGGAAGAGAGGAATGCCAAACCTTCCTCCAAACCAAAGGACAAACGCTCTACAGCAAATAGACCACTTACTAAGGATGAGAGCTATAGAAAAGGTACCGGCTATGGAACAAGGACAAGGATTTTATTCAAGGCTTTTCCTAGTACCAAGAAAGGAAAACCAATGGAGACCTATCCTCGACCTGTCCGCTCCAAACACATATCTCATTGTTCCAAAATTCAAAATGCTGACCCTACAGCAACTTCTTCCCACGCTGGGCAAGGAGTCTTGGCTGGTGACTCTGGATCTCAAGGAGGCATACCTGCACGTCCCCATACGACCAAATTGCAGAAGATACCTCAGATTTCTTGCAGGATCAGAGCATTATCAATTCTCAGCATTGCCTTTTGGCTTATCTACTGCACCCAGAGTATTCACGAAATGCCTGGCATCAGTAATTGCTCATTGCAGGCTTCAGGGAATTCAAATTTATCCATACCTGGACGACTGCCTGTTACAAGCAGACAGCAAAGACAAATTAACAAAAGATTTGGAAAAGGTTATTCACCTGCTGCAAGCCCTGGGATACACAGTCAACACAAAAAAGTCAAGGCTGATACCATCCCAAAGGATAACCTTCCTGGGTGCAGAACTGGACACATCAAACCAGATGGCATTCTTCACAGCAGAAAAACAGAAGCAGCTACCACTCTATTTCATGGCATTAACAACACAGAACCAGCTTACAGCAAGGAAAATCCTGCAAGCCCTGGGTTACATGGCATCTTGCATAATAATAATTCCACATGCCAGACTACATATGAGGAAGTTACAATGGTACCTGAGGAATTTATGGTCTCAGCACAAGCACAGCCTAGAGACCCAAATTCCAATAATTCCATGCCTGAAGCAAGAATTCCAGTGGTGGGCCCAGGCCTGTCAATTGAACAAAGGACTGCCCTTCCACAGGCCTCACCCAAGCCAGACTATCACCACGGACACCTCAGACCTCGGATGGGGGGCACACATGGTGGACAAGTGTATACAAGGCTTATGGACTCAAGACCAGATGAACCTACACATAAATCAAAAAGAGATGCTGGCAGTAAAACAGGCAATTCAGACATTCAGACCATTTCTTCAACAGGGTCATTTGCTGATAAGGACGGACAACACCACAGTTATGTGGTATATCAACAAACAGGGAGGCACACATTCATATCCTCTATGCCGGATGGCAATGGACCTCTGGAATGTGGCCCTGAGCCTCAACATTCAGCTCCAAGCCATATTCGTGCCAGGAAAAGAAAATATACTAGCAGACATCTTAAGAAGAACCACCACGGATGCCCACGAATGGATGCTGCATCCAGACATCTTCAAAACCATCACAAGGAAATGGGGACTGCCAGAAATAGACCTGTTCGCATCCCCACACAACCACCAATTGAAAAAATTCTGCACAAGGACATACCACCCACTTGCTTGGAAGATGGACTCCCTATCCTTCAGTTGGGAAAACCTGACAGCATATGCATTCCCACCTCTTCCTTTGATGCACAAAGTGCTACTGAAGATCAAAGAAGATCACCCGAGGATCATCTTGATAGCTCCAGATTGGCCGAGGTAACATTGGTACCCGCTACTGAGGAGTATGTCCCGGGAACACGCATGGCCTCTACCCCTAATACCTCTACTGCTAACACAGAACAACTACAAAATCCTGCATCCAAACTTGAAAACTCTGCAGCTAGCTGCTTGGAACATTACATAAGGAAAAATAACCCAAATTTATCTCAAAGGGTTAGAGACATTATCTTGGAGGCTCGCAGACCCTCAACAAGAAAAACTTATTCAGCAAAATGGAAAAGATATCTCATTTGGAGTGCAACAAAAGGAGTAGATGCATCATTGGCAAACATAGCTAACATCCTGGAATATTTAGCAGAGCTTTTCCACAATGGTCTGTCTTACTCCTCCATTAAGATTCATGCATCAGCAATTTCAGCAGAATACAACATGGATCCTCCAGTCTTTTCTCAACCTCTACTCAGACAATTTCTCAGAGGAATTAAAAATGTAAAACCACCAAGGAAACCACCATTGCCTACATGGGACTTGAACTTTGTGTTAGAAAAGTTGACACTCCCCCCTTTTGAACCAGCAGCAACAGCAGAATTACAGTACTCATCTTGGAAGACTGCATTCCTGCTTGCAATCACTTCAGCTAGAAGGGTTTCTGAATTACAGGCATTAATGGCAGTACAGCCCTTCCTTATCTTCCATCAGGATAGAGTGTCCATGAGAACTAATCCTACCTTTATGCCAAAAGTGGTCTCCAGGGTATCTTTAAACCAAGCAATACACCTACCAACATTCTTCCCCAACCCACAGAACAGGGGAAAGATTGCTGCATACCTTGGATGTACACAGACAATTGCGCTACTACCTGGACAGAACCAAGAACTATAGAAAAACTGACCAGCTTCTGGTAGCATATGCAACAGGAATGGAAGGAAAAGCAATTTCAAAACAAACAATCTCAAAATGGATAGGAAATTGCATTAGATTTTGTTACTCTTTTCATGGAAAGGCAACTCCAGAAAACATCAGACCTCATTCCACAAGGGCTACAGCCACTACTACAGCTTTCTTACGAGGAGTGGCTACCAAAGACATTTTAGAGGCTGCTACTTGGAGCTCCATGCATACATTTGCCAAGCATTATAATCTGCCTTTATACTCCAGATCCTGAGCAGGTTTTGCCACTGCTGTTTTGCAAGGGATCTTAACTACACCATAAATTCTTAGTGCCTCCTTAGTGCCTCCTCCCCCAGTTTGGCTATGGTATTCTACCCATTTGTAAGGACTGCAGATGCATCCTTGAAGGACATAGTACAGTTTTGTACCTACCATAAATGTAGATGTCCGAGAGGTATGCATCTGCAGTCAGGATTACCCACCCTCCTTCCCTCTGTGGTACTCCTAGGGTATTTGCCCATCTTGTAGCTAGCTGGGGGAATCTATTATGGTGTATTTGTTTGTATATATGTATATACATGTTTATTTCTATTTGCTCTCTATTGTTTGGAAACATTTGCATTTATCCAAATTTAGCCTTCCTAGAGGGCACCTGGCATCTGGGGCAAGAAACACTGAGGAAAATGGCATCGGCTGATGCCTTTATACCCGCTGAACTGCAGCTATGACGTCGGGTGAAGTGCGACATCAGCCGAGGCCAGACCCAGACTTTGGAATCCGGCCGACCGAAGGGCTGCCTGAGGCCAGGACAACCCATTTGTAAGGACTGCAGATGCATACCTCTCGGACATCTACATTTATGGTAGGTACAAAACTGTACTTTTCCAGTTATCAGCTTCAGAGATGCTGGTGGTTGAAGTGGACATTTCAAGTCAAAAATGGTGAGCTGCATCAATGGAGCTTGGTGGGTTAGCAGTACTGCAAGCAAAAAAATTGTTAAAAAAAAAAAAATTACTCTATGCCAGATTAAGATCTGTTACTTAATATTTGTTTTATATTTGAAAAAGGTGTAACATTACTTGTTTCAATGTTGGGCTTCAGCATTCAGTATAGACTCACTTTTTCCCATTACATTCACATCAACAGTGACAAAATAATTAACAGCCAATGTTTTTACACTGTTGAGTGGCTATCCTAAAGTGGTGTATCTGCCATAAAACAAATCTATGGTCAGTTTTAGAGTCCCCAGTCCATTTACTGCAGGTCTTTGGAATGTGGGAGGAAACCAGAGCACACAGAGAAAACCCACTTGAAAAGGAGGACGTGCAGACTCTGCTCAGAAAGCACCCTAGCTGAGATGTAAACCACAAAATCATTTGCTGTGAAGTAATAACATTACCTGCTGCACCAGTGTGCCATCCTCTTACCTATTTGTATTACTTCTTTTACTGATAACAATGTGAAAATGCAAAAATGTAGGCTTCAGCACAGAAGGAATTCATGAAGCAAATAAATTTCTTTTTTTTTTGTGAGCTCTACAATTCAATGCAGTGTGAAAAACAGCATTTAGTCAAGTTCACAAAATAAAGTTTCTTAGGTTCATAGGTTCGTACTAGGCTATCTGCCCTAGGGCATTTATAAGCCTAGCCAGAGTGTGTGTGGCTTTCACCACCCCTTAGGAAGAGAATACTATGCCCTTTTAGGGTTTAGTTTACTGTGCCTCTGTCTAGTAGTGACACAGAGATGACCCCCGGGGTAAACCTACGATCTCCCATCCACTCGTCGAGATTTCTCTTGAATAGAGTCAGTGAGGGGCTCTGCCTAACATGGACTGGGATTCTGTTCCAGAGTGTAGGGAGCCTCTGGGTTATGAATCTGTCCCTCCAGCACATCCTATTTATTTCTGTGTTGAGGTTTAAGTCTCTTGTTCTCGTGGCTCTGATGGATTTGGATTTTCTGAGGTGGAGCATGTCCATTAATTCCGGATTGGACATGGCCTTGTACGTCAGGCACAGATCACCTCTGAGTAGGTGGTATGCGACTGAATAGAGCTGGAGTTTTTTCAGTCGGGCAGCATATGACATATGTTTAAGACCCTTTATCCTCTTGGTGAGGAACTTTTGGGGTCTTTCCAACTGCTGCAGGTGTCGGGTGAGATACATCCCAAATGGGGCATTGTACTCAATCATTGGCCTGATAAGAGAAGAGTACAGGGGCACAATGACCTCTCTTGATCTAGATGTGAAACCCTTCATGATAAGGTGGGCAGTACAGAAGGTCTTCCTAACCACTTTGGCAATGTGAGTGTCAAATGAGAGGTTACTGTCAACCTGGGTCCCTAGGTCCCCGATTACCTCTTCCGTACTTAATGGGTTACCACCTATGTGGTAATTTGTCGGTACCTTGTTTTTCCCAAAGGGTATGACTATACATTTTTTGGCGTTCAGCTTAAGGCCATGGCTCTGGCACCAATTATTCGTTTCTATGAGGCCTCTCTGAAGGATGTTTGTGTCCGCTGGAGTATCAATTATGGCGCCCAGTTTGCAGTCATCTGCGAACTTTGTCAGCTACAATCCTCCTATGTTTGCCTGTACCTTGGAAAAATAAATGCCGAACAAGAGGGATCCCAGGACTGAGCCCTGTGGGACACCGCTTGTGACTGGCTTAGAGTCTGACATAGCTCCAGCAACTCTGACCCTGTGGGTTCTGTTCTTGAGCCAGTTTGCAACCCATCTTGTGACATATGGGTTTACATTTAAGCTGGTGAGTTTGTCTATGATGCCCGAGTGGGGTATTGTGTCAAAGGCTTTTGCATGGTCAAGGTAGGCTGTGTGAACTGCCTTACCCTCATCAATGGCCTTAGTGACTGTTTCAAAAAAGTCGACCAAGTTCAAAAGGCAGGATCTGCCCTTGACAAAGCCAAATTGGGTAGGATCCAATGTCTGTAGGTCCCCAATGTCTTTGTTTATGAGTTCCATAATGATCCTCTCCATAGCTTTGCAGACCAGGCTCGTCAAGCTTATGGGCGGTAATTTCAGGGTCTGTAGAAGCACCGCCTTTGTGAAGTGGGACCACTGTTGCCGTACGCCACTCTTTGGGTACGTATCCTGTAGTAAGGCTAAGATTAAACAGCAGCCTTATGTGTGGGTTTAGCTCCTCTTGGAGTTCATGTAGCACACAGCCCGGGAAACCATCCGGTCCCATTGATGCTGTGTTTTTAGCTTTAGAGAGGGCGGCTCTCACCTGGGCATCTGAGATGTTAGGGAGGCTACACTCTGCTGGGATAGTTATTTCTCATTTTGGGGGGGAGGGGGAGGAGAAATTTGCACCGAACCAGTCTGCCAGAATGTTGGCAATGTCAGTGGGTTCAGTGTATTTTGTGTCATTTTGGACTAACTCTGAGCATATCTGGGAGTTTCCACCCAGGTTTCTAACATAGCTAAAGAAGGCCTTGTGATTGTCTTTTGCGATTTTTCTCTCAAAGTTGGCCTTGGATGATTTTATGAGTGATCGTAGTTTTTTGCTAGTACTGATCAGAGATGCCTTCCCTTTTAGGGATTTTGCTCTGTCATGTAGTAGCTTCCTCCTCCTGTTGTAAAGTTTGTTTATGGCTAGGGTCCACCAGACCGGGCACCTGCCTTTGGGGGAATGGGTCTTGGTTTTATTTGGGATTGCATGATCCATGCATTCTTGAAGGTGCCCATAGAAGGCATTTGCAAAGGATTCAGCAGTGTGGGTTGTGGTTTCCACTGGCCCAGGGGCCTTGAAGGATACCACTTCAGTCTTAAGAAGTGTGAAGTTGGCTTTTGAGAAGTTCTTCACTGTGGTCTTTTGTGCAGGGTGGGGGCGGGATGTGGATTTCCAGTGAGATTAATTTATGGTCTGATCTTACCAAAGAGGGATATACTTCCGGTGTGGAGCATTTTGTCTCCATGTTTGTGATGATCAGGTCTAGTATATTGTCTCCACTTGTGGGAATGGTGACTAGTTGTTCCATTGCATTTGAGTTTATGAATTCTAGGAACCTTTGGGCTAGGGTGTTGGGGCTTGAGTAATGTTCCCAGTCTATGTTTGGGTAGTTGAAGTCTCCCAAAATGATGGTATTTGGAGAGACATTCATACTCTCCAGTGTCTTCAGGAAGGCTGTGTGGGGTTCCCGAGTTTGAGAGGGTGGTCTGTAGCATGCTACAAACTGTAAGGCAGTTTTGCCTATGGTTAGTTGCACCTGGATAGTCTCCGATGCTTCGTGCGTTGCCACTAACCTGGAGGTGTGGGTATCTTTGATGAAAATGGATACTCCCCCTCCTTTTGTGGTTTGGTCCAAGTTTTGGGGCCGGAAAGCATGATATGAGGTAAAACCTGATAGTGCTGGGGTGCTCTCAGGAGCCTTGAACCAGGTTTTAGTCACTGCACAGACATCGATGTTCTCCATACTGAGGAGGGCTTCGAGGGCGTGCATCTTGAGGTTTAGACTTCTGGCATTGAGCAACATTACCCTTAGTTTTTTTCCACTTGTGTTTTCTAGGGAGGTAGGTTTGTCATTTGAGCTTTGCCTAAAAAAGGCACTATGGGGGTGGCAAGAGCCTTGGCCAATATCCGGAAGCCCAGGGGTGACAGGTGCAAGCCATCCCTTGCGAAGCAGCGTGGCTTGTCAAGCATGTCATCCCAAGCAGACAGACATTGGATCCCCTTAGAATGACACCAGTAATTAAGCCAATTGTTAAAACTGATCATTTTGTCTTTGTACTGTGGCGTAATTCTTGGTGAGGGTAAGATGCTGCTCAGGGTCAGGGTCATACCGACCTGGGCTACATAATCAGAGAGCTCCTCTATGTCTCTTTTCATGTAGTCCAGGGAGGTACGTCTCAGGTCGTTCACACCGGCATGTACAATGACCGAGTCATATTTGTACTTGCTGTGGAGTGACCTGAGTGCTTGTGTTATGTGGCGGATTCTTTTTTCCTTTATATAACAGTTGGCAGTCATTCTGTACTGGATGGATTCTAGATCACTACCTACTAAAGCTACAGTGGACAGCATATCCTGAGGGAAAGAGAGGTGAAGCCAGTTATTAGCGTAACAGTGGTACAAAAGCCCCCCCCCGCTAATCTCTCCCAGTAGAAGCATATACAAACAGAATAGCAATTGGTCTAAAATGTCATTTCAGAGGTGAGAGGACAGAAAAATGAAAACAAAAATGCACTCCTGATAAAATCCACTGTGTACAGCCTTTAATGTAAGGGGCATAAGATTTAAGGACAATCACTGAGGCTCCAGAGTAGGTTCAAACAAGATCAAAATGAATTTTAAGGCCACAGACATGATGTGTTCAATAACAGTTTTACTGAACTTCAGCTGAGAAAGAAGTTGCACAGCACAGAGGCCCACTTACTGGTAATTCCCATGTAAATACATAGCTACAGTACCATCACTGTATAGGACTCGTGTCAGCTCCAGGGCACACATGTAAAAAGCTCTGACTGTGAACCAGATGAAGATAAGAAGAGGAGACCACAACAGTTTTAGGGACCTTTTAAAATCAGACAGAGTTGGTTCATGGTTTGGATTGTGGCCTGAGAGCTGGGATAGAGAAGAATGATAGCCTATTGTCAATTTACTGCTCTCGTGGTAAGGGAAGGAACAGGAAATGCTGGGAAGAAAAGTCACTTACCTATTGCTAGTGGAGACCAGAGATCAGGAAAATTGTTGCAGTTGGGGCAGATTTGTGTTGCGGCAGGACGACACATCATCTTGGAGCAGTAGCAGTACAGCTTCACAAAATCTCACCACAGGCCTATATGCAATGCACATAAAAGCCAGCATATCTGGGAATTTTGGGTCTCCATCTTAACCTGCCTCAAGTGTGAGGCCCACAAATGTGAGGACTTCCACTAGAAAAAATGTCAGATGGCAGCAGAAGCACAGCAAAGTTTGAAACTGGCTGCAGTGAATTTAAAGCATTTTTTTCAGGAGGAGGGTCTCATCTCCATGCACTCCCTCCATCTTGTTACTCATATATGCTAACTCTGAGATTACCATTCCTTGGAATAACAGCAATACACTCTGAGGTACCACAAAACTTCATACTTGGTATACACTTCCTACATTTGCACTTTGAGTTCTGATGTTCTGAAGATCACAAATACTGTCTCATAAATTTCCAACAAGAACCCCATCTGTGACAATATCCGAAAGCAGACGCTTAGGAGAGATCATACCACTTCTTCAACATGGAGGGACAAACTCTATCAAGTTTTAGTAATACTCTTCAGAGCACTTCATGTACGTGACACCTGCAGTTTCTGAGATTCCAGCCAACCTATTTTTGTAACACTGCAGAACAACTGAAAATGCACTACTAAGTTGAGAGAGCAGTTAACAATAACAGCTGATGTTATTCATCAACAGCTTCCTTTCTGCTACCGTTATGTAATCTTCATGCAGATAATGCAGTATTAATCAGTAGGAAAAAATAGTTATCAAAAAACTCTGAGGTACTGAAGTAAATGAATATAAGTGAAAACACTAACTCATACATCATGACTACTAATATTGCCACATTAAAATCAATATACCGTTAAAACTGAAAGACAAAAAAAAGAAGCATCTGTTACAGTACAGGAAGAATCCTCCATTCCCCACATCTGCTGTACTTAAACATATTAAATTTCTGATCACATAATTGTTTAGAAAGAGTGAACAACACAGAAGATAAACAGTGTCTGCTGAACATTAGCAATGTCAGTACCTCAACAGGTAGCACACTTGCATTTGGTGCAGAAGGCTATGGGTTCTATTCCGATACAAGATAGATCGACTGCAGTGCAACATATAGGGTGTACTGCATTCGTGTGTGTGTCAACCTTTGAATGAAATATTAAACTGACATCCAATCTGCTTGAATTGGTGGGAGCTCAGGAGGATGTAAAAGATTCCAAAGCACCTATCGAAAAGAGAAGGGAAGTTTCCCATGATATCCTCACTAATTTCCCCAACAGTACAAATACCACCTTGGGTCTTCCCTGTAAAGAGGCCACCAACCTACTGGGACTAACCTGGTTAACAAATGATAATGGTCATTGTATAATTTATATTTAATTATTATTCAAAAACAAGCACTCTGGACAGCCCAACCAGCGTGTGCCTGTTGTAAATTGAGCATATACCAACAGAAAAAAGTCCAGCCACTGAAGTCCCATTGATCAGCCTGACTTTCTAATAGTATATGCTGAAGGACAGAGTAAAATGCAAGAAACATCAGGTACTTTATGCAAAATTAAAGAATCAGATTTTCCTTGTATTTCCATACTGTCCCTCATAAAATCTCAGAGTAAAAAAAAATAAACAAACAGCAAGAGAGATTATGTCTTCTCAGTTGCCTTTCCTGCATTGTACTGATGTGTAGTACATCGGTAAACAAGGAAAAATGTGAAAGAACAGTACAGCACCATTATACAAAGACATTATTTAAGAAAGGCAAGCAATTTCTTTCTTAATGTCATGGTATAATAGCAATAATCCACTCTTGTGTGTTAGTATATCAGGATTTACCCACATCTGTCTTTATTTAATCAGGAGGACTTCACCCTCCAGATCAAACCACACCAACTGTGGGTAAATCCTGACATACCCCCCCCACACACACACGAGTGGATTACTGCTCAAATATTCAAATTAGACTTAATCTCCACTGTAACTGAAATCCAAACAAATTTCACTAGCATCACCACAGAGTCTTCAATACCCACTCAACACCTTGTAGACCCAAACGTCAAACACAAAGTAAGTAAACAAAAGAAAAATACTTGCATTAACTAACAGAGGACAGCAACTTTAAAGATCTAATAAAACTACAAGTGTTTAAAGAGCATGCAAGGATTAATGTTAGAATACCACAAGTTTATTCTAATAATATATTACTTATGAAACCAAAACCCCTGTCTAGTAACCAACTCTACCCCATCTTCACTTCTTTCTCACTACAGCCCAAATGTATACTCCACCATCTGTCACCTCCACATGGGAAATGCATTCCTCACATTCCAAGCTGTGATGGCATGCAGAAAGCTCCCAGGCTGGACATTAGTGGGTTCTACCTGTTTTGCTCCCTCTTTGGCCACTGTGCAATGGCTTCAGGCAGTTCTATAGCTATACAAAAGCTACCAAATAGGGTCTATATCACAATGTCAAAGATGCATTACTTCAAATGCGTCTTCATTGAACCCATAAAAACGAAAAATGAAAACAGCAAAACTACATACGAGTGATTTCTTTACCAGGGAAAGAAATCACTCATATGCCCCTTCGCTGTTTTCAGTTTTCATTATTTTAAGTTTGGCGAATACGCATTCGAAATTATGAGTCTTCGACGATCTAATAGGAACCCTACCAAATACACATAGGGCTAAGATGAAGTCACCTGAAGGCAATCATGAACTGGGGCCAATATCACTTCCTCAGTCTCCACAAAGAAGTTTATGTTAGTGTCATAGTTAACTCCCACTCTCTCTGCCCTACGAAAAGAGAACAGCCCAGTTTTTGCTTCTCTCTTCCTCCAATTTAAGTCTACAGTTTGAATGCAAATCAACAGCAGTCCAGGTAGTGCACTAACCTCTGTGCCAAAGCAGCTATCCAAAACTTTCCCAGGAAGCTATATAAAAATGAAAATAAAAATGCTGAAATGTTCAACTTGTACTGCAACAACTGAAAGTCTGTGTCCTATAACAGCTGCAACAATAAGATTCTCATCCTGTGCTACCACACAAACACACACTTGGGCACACTATGGGCTGCATATGTCTTCTTTCAGTATATCACTAACTCACTGTGTACAGTCAACCAAAACCCGACTATTTTCATCTTTGTAAATGTGCTGTTTCTGAGAAAAAGGCACAGTACTGGATTATGTCGATAAAAGTTGAAACAAATCTTTAAGATTTTAAATCAATCACAATAATGAGTATTTAGATTTTTTAACACGTCATAAGTAACACTTCAGAGCCAGAAGCCCGATTTGCATATCATAGCATAAACACAGATCACAAACTATACATTCGAGTAACATAATAAATAAATTAATGACTTGCAAAACTAAAGAAAACATTGTAGCTAATCAAAAGTATTTACATGCCAAAAGTTTAATCATACATATGCTAGACTGTGACTGATAATTTATAAAAGGTTTTCTTTATGTTTTAATTAGTAATAATTTCTAAAAATGTTTTTGTTTTAATCTAATTTGGGCTCAGGTTTAGGAGCGATCCCAAAAAGAACTTCAAATGTATTGATATAAAGGCACTGAAAAAAAACATAGCCCGTCCGATAAGCTGTTGAGTGACTGTTTATCTAATCCGACCAATCCCCTCATTGAAGAGAGGCGAGCCTCTGTTTTCAGGCAACTGAATGGTGGATCTTAATTTTTCAGGCGATTTTAACATCATGGAGAATAACTTGTTAAAAATAAGATTGCAATGGGACATATTATTTTTGAAGCCTCCTTGTCAATCCAAAGGGTACCCAGAGGGTTAAGAGTACATAATATGCCAGCAGGTGGACGTCTATCAAGTGAACTGTTAAATGCATGGAAAGCATTAAATGAAAGTGTGTGGCTTCAGTACGTGCAATTGCTGTTGGAAGACAAGAGGAGTAAGTTAACAAATTTAAATGAGAGTGTTGTTATTCTTTATAACTCTCTCAAGGAAATGATTTCGAGAATTTTGAATGCAGGATGGAAAGGATGCAAAACAAGCTTAATAAGGAGAACGAAATACAGCAGAAATGGAAGCTGAAAAAATTCCACTGGGATTAAGAAGATTATACGAAATTCTGTATGTGAATGATGAAGATCAAAGTGTGAATAGGGAAACAGAGATAAATACGGAGGATGACCAGGAGGTTGTCAGCAGAGCACTTAAGCGAATAAGAACAGAGTTAGGGCATTCAAATGATGCTATGTACAATAAGACTAAAGAGTTTAATGAAGTATCTTTTTGTCAACAATGGTGAGAAAAGACATGACAAACAGGTTTTTCAGTATGTCGATGTTTATCAAGACAGGGGTACTGGGAGAAGAACTTGGGCTCAAGTAGCTGCAAAGAAACCCCATTTTGGTCAAAAGAAACAGCAGTACGGTCGAAAAAAGTTTTACAACAAAAACACCAAAAGAATGCCTATGTGAAGGACAAAAGACAATGTTGTTGCCATCAGACAACACAATTTCAAAATTCTCAGAGCAATATAATGTACAGAAATCAGCAGTTCCAGAAATAAATGAAAGTACTGTGAATTTAAACTTTAAAATAGTCGATCTTTCTTCTATGGTTTTAAGTTCAGAACAACTAAATGCACTAAGTAATGGTTTAAATTTTGTGCCTTTGGCTAGGGCGAATATTGTTTCGATCACTAATGCACTGAGATATTTTATGTGAAAATTAAATTTAAAATTTTTTTTTTATGGTTCCACAGTTAAACAGCACTGTTTCAAAAAACAAGTGTTTTTAATCCACCTTTAAAACCTGAATTAGAGGCTTTTTTATTGACATGCGAGAAAGAAGTCAAGAGATTTGTTGAGTGTTAAAAGTGAAAATGTATTTTATAATTTGACTATTCAAGAGAAAAATGCCTTAGAAATGTTAAAGAACAACAAAGATATTTATATTACAAAGTTGGACAAGGGAAATGCTGTTGCCATGTACTACAGTTTTTATAGAGAGAGTATATTGAACATTTTAAGTGATGAAAATCATTTTGTAGGGGTTAGCGTGGCAGAAATAAGGCACTCTTACATTTTGATTGTGTTCTCATTGAAGAATGAGCCACAGAAGGTAGACTTAATGTGGAATTGACTGAATATTTGACTATTAATAAGCCAAGATTAGGGAGGTTTTATGGCCTCCTTAAAATTCATAAAAATATAGATAAGCCTGTGTTCAGACCCATTGTGGCCAATAGAGGAAGTAAAACTGAGTCCATAGCTATTTTTATAGATAAATGTTTACAGAAAGCTGCTGTAACAGCTGAATCTTGCATTATAGATTTTTTTGATTTTATGAAATGTGTTAAAGGAGCCACAGTACGTGATGATGTAGGGTTGGGTTACTGCTGATGTGGTTTCATCATATACTGTAATTCCCAATGATGAAGGTATAGAAAGAGTAATTAAAGTTCTGAGGGGTTCTTCGGGTTTTTCTGCTGATGAAATAAGTTTATTTTCAGAAATAGTAGATATTATTTTGTCATAATTATTTTATGTTTGAAAATAAGATGTATAAGCAGAAAAAAGGTGTAGCTATGAGGGCAGCAATGGCACCCCCAGTTATACTAATATGTTCATGATAAGTTGGGAAAGAGAACATATTTTATATTCTAGATATGCTAAAAATATTCATTTTTGTAAGTGTTTTACAGATGATTTGGTTTTGTTATGGACTGGGTCTGAAAATGAGTCGATTGAATTTTTGAATATTTAAATTCAGTTTCTGACTTTTTAAAGTTTATTTTTAATAGAGATAAATTTTGTTTAAATTACCTGGATCTGATCATGCGGTGGTGCTGTGGTAGTGTTGTCGCCTCACAGTAAGACGCTGTCCGGTTCGATTCTCAGCTAGAGCGTCTTCTGTGTGGAGATATACGTGAATGGGCGTACCTTTGTTGAAGGTTGTGCGTCAGGGCTGGTAACTCGGCACGTAAAAAATCAACTACCAATCATTAGCGGACCGGAGTTCCGCTGTGGCGACCCCTAACCAGGAAAAGCTGAAAGACACAAACAAACAAACCTGGATCTGACCGTACACAAAAAGCATGATAAAATTATGGTTAAAATTTATAAAAAAGAAGTCCAGAGCAACAGTTATTTGGATTACAGCAGTATGCACAATGACAAATTGAAAAAGAATATAGTGAACAGTCAATTTGACAGAATAAATAGGCTTACAGATGAAAACAGTTATTTTATAGAAGAATGTGAAGCTTTAGCTAATAAGTTTCAAAGGAGAGGTTATCCCATCTGACTGAAGAAGCCATGACTAAGATGATAGCCAAAAGAAATTTGGAGTGTTCTGTTAGTGTAAGAACAAAGAAGGCTTCCACAGATTTTTGTTTATTTTGTATCTTAGAGAATTCAGTAGATGAAAACAGTATTAAAAAGATTATCAATAATAACTGGAAATTTCTGAAGAACTTTCAAGAAACTAGTAAATTAATAGGGGGTAAGCCTATTTTTGTAATAAGAAAAGCAAATAGTTTAAAAGATTATGTTCATACTAATAGAAAAATATTAGTTTAAATAATAATGGTATGGTTAAATGCAATATGTGCAATTATTGTAAGCATATGCTGGTAGGGAATCAAGTTTACATTAAAGCTAGGGATTATACTTTCAAACTGTTAGGAAGTTTTAGCTGCAAGTCTAAATTTGTAGTTTATGTAGTTTTATGCAGTTTATGTCAGGCATTCTATATAGGTAGAAGTGTTCGGAGTTTTTATTATAGACTTTATGAGCATTTGAGAGCAACAGACAAACTTGACCTAACTAATGCTTTGGCAAGGCATGAAGTAGCATGTCATTTAAATACGAAAGTTGAATTTAAATTCTCTATAATAGACAATGTTTCTAATTAAGATGGAAGCTGGGATGCAGAAGATGATTTAAACTGGAAAGAATATTGTTGAATACGAGTGCAGATCCAGGTATGAATGATAAGGAAAATTTTTTTAGTAGTTTTGAATAAGAAAGGGTTAAAGCACTGATATGTTATGTTATGTGACATTATTGAAGGTATTATTTAAATGAAGTGATGTCTGTTATGCAACCAGGTCTGATGAAGTTCCTTGAGAATGAAAGCGCTTGCCGGTTGTATATTAAGAATTAACGTTTTCATATTATTATTTTTGAGCCATTTTACTTTGTTTTTAATTTTATTTTTGATAGGTGTTAGAAGACTCTCACTACACACTGAAAAAGTGTGCAAGCACAGGCTAGCTAGGGCAAAACTGCTGCAATAGTCACTCATAAACAAAAAACATTGATTTTACAGTACTGAGATACAATGGAAGGCATTTCTCATCTACTCACTTTGCTGTTACATAAAGCAGACATGAGCAGAAATGTTGGAGAAAACAAACAATATAATAACAAAACTGTTTTTCCATATACCAAAACTACTCCCTGAGCTATTACAAGAGAACAAAGACTTTCAATAAACTGAAGCACAAATCAGTAGGCATTTACTTTTGAACATTGTGACATCCTTCATTGCAAAACAGTGAAACAAAATGAAAAATGACAATCCCAACTGGTTGTAAAGGCTGATAATGTGCTCCAGGAAGCCATTTGTTAGCTGGTTCAGAGCTGCACTACAGCTGAACAAATAACTGAGTGGAAATAAAGTATTCACTGGTTATAATGGAGTGTCCACAGAAATTACTCAAAGTTTTAGCAAATAAGATATAGAACTATACCACTGCTCTATGTCATATAAAACGTCATCTACAGATACACTTACTAATGGACAAAAAAAACATTGTTCTACTACCAAATGACTGTAACTAACATTTTTGGTATCAAAGGGCTAAAGAACACCATTTTCATTTTATTTGTATGAAAAAAAAATTACAACACACAAAAACTGAATGAATTGCTAGAATAATTTAAATCTGCCAATACACACTGATTAGTGAAATAAACTGCTGGTCTTGACTACCATATACTACTTGGGCTGGTGTGTCCGAAGTTACTGTTTTACCAGTTGGAAAATGTAAACAGACTAGTGTTCTCCAAGTTGTAGTAAACCCCAACTGTCTCTAAAAGTGGTGATTGACGTTACAGCAAAAAGCTGTACTCGCAAATATATTCAGATGATAAACCATGTTTGTACAAATAGGATTCAATAATTTAGTTGTTTATGAAAGGTACAATACACTTGAGATTTTAAAGCAAGCAATACAAATATACTGAAATAGCTGTCTTTTATTACTACAATAATATTCATTACCTTGACAACTAGAAACTGGTGTTCCCATGTTAATTAAACAAAGTGCACACCGAGGTAGTGGTTTTCGACAACCTGGGCAACTGGTGACTTTGGATTTGGTGGGTGAACCACTTACACCATACTGACTAAATCCTCGGCCCTGATGAGGTATTGCAGAACAGCTGTAAGAAATAGACTTTCCACAGAAATTGCAGCTTACAAATACCTAAAACAAAAGCAAAAGTAAAACAATTATTCTAATATACAAATGATGTACTGTTATGAAACTACAGCTGTGACAGCATATTTACTATGACAACAGATTTTGAATTGCCTCTTGATAGACCTAGATAACCATCGTCTACACTCTTCAAGCTCTAAGCCTTGTACTGCAGGTTCAAATCACTTCAGCAATGAACACTTTCCCCAGGCTACTGCACTCCCATCCTACCAATATGCTTTTCCTCTTTTCTCTCTCTTCAGATTTCCGAGCATATAGATCAGGTGCTTAAGCACCTACATAAAAATCCTTCCTCCATCCTTCAACAGTTATCAACAGAAGGATGATGGCCGGTGGGTTTCTTGAAGAAAATGGACAAGAACCACCTAGATCTATCATTATGCTAAGTGCACACATTTTGTACTGAAAATGATTTGGTCCTTCATCTTCAATCTCTAGAAGAGACTCCAAAGCACAGCTTTCTGGGTGGTAGGGCAGGGTTCCATGCAAAATGCTGGCCCCAAAAGGAAGATCTTTTCGGGATTCCACATCCAACTTGAAGTATAAAGAGAAAATTAAGTCACATTTGCACAAATATTGTACATAGAGGCATTCTCAAATACATCTTTGGAGGTAGACAAGGTTATCGAAGAATGAGCGTTTGTGCAAGTAGCTGTTTAGTATACTTTTCACAGCAAAACTGAATACTTTCCTTGAGCAAGTGTTCATCATACTTCATGTGGCAAAACAGATATTGGCACCACCTTACCAGAGTCAGTTTAGAAATTCTCTGCTCCAAACTGTTTTGTTGGAAAGAAATTAAAAGTTAATTGCTTTTTTTAAAAACTAATTTTGTTTTACACAAATAAAATCTGAATCATCTATGAACATCTAGACAATGCAAAAGGCAGTCCCCTGGGCCTGGGAATAATAATTTTGTCCAAGTTCATCTCTGCGGCCATTTTCTGCATAAAAGAGGAGCTGGTTTGCAGCATCAGTCCTTCCTTATAGTAAATCAAATGAGGACTCACTACAGAAAGTACAGTTGTGTACACTTACCATAAATGTAGATGTTCAAGTGTATTCACTGTTGCAGTCATTACATTTGGGTAATCTGCTGGCAGGTTGCCCTCAGTCGGCCTGAATAACAAAGTCTTGGGTCATGCGTCGGGTGCTGTCTCCTCTTCCATGACGTCAGGTCGTTAGGGGTATAAAACATGCCGCTGATGCCATTTTAATCATTTTGTCTTGCCCCAGATATCAGGTGCCCCCCAAATGGGGAGCAAAAAAAATATATATAACTATAAATATATAAATGCACTTTAGAAAACATAAAATTTACTTTCAACTAAAAGCAGGCTTTTGAGTATAGTGAAGGAAAGAAAAGGTACAGAAAGGGGGCTGGCGGGTGGGTAATTCAGACTGCAAAAGTGAATACACTCGAACATCTACATTTATGGTAAGTGTACACAACTGTACTATGTTCTTCGTGTTTCACTGTTGCAGTCATTACATTTGGGTAGAATCCCAAAGCTATGGATGGGAGGATGGAACTAAACAGCATTAGAAACAGCTACAAGGACCCGCAGGACTGCGGGAGGTAAATGGTAATGCTTTGTGAACGTATGAACTGAGCTCCAAGTAGCAGCTTCTAGAATGTCTCTGGTAGGGACCCCTCTGAGAAAAGCTGCTGAAGTAGAGGCAGCCCTGGTGGAATGGGATCTGATCCCCGTGGGCACAGGTTTACCATGATGCAAGTAGCAGAAACGAATGCAATGGCTTATCCATTTAGAAATAGTCTGCTTTGATATAGCCTTCCCCTCTGATCCAGCAGCAAATGCCACCAGTAGTTGCTCAGATTTTCTTAGAGATTTTGTCCTGTTTAAGTAGAATCTTAGTTGTCTGTGTACATCCAATGAATGCAGAATCCGCTCCCCCTTGTTCTGCATATTTGGGAAGAAAGTTGGCAGGTGAATGGTCTGGTTAAGAGCCACAATGGATACCACCTTAGGCATAAAAGGATTTTTGAAAAGAAATTTGTGGGAGTCAGGAACCCTGTAATATCTGTCTGGCTTACTAGGAGCCGGAGGCAGGGAATCAGGAGCCATGCTTGATTCCGAGAACACATCATCAACAATGTCTAATACAGGAGGTATTGTCAAAGGCCTATGCTGAGGAAGAAGAAGAAAATCCCTAAGCCTCTTTTTTGATTCTGAGAAGTCATGACTCTCCCAGTGAAAATGTTCCCTTAAAGTATGCAAAGTCTCTCCAAAAGAGTAATCCTGCGGAGGAGAAGCAGAAGGGATGGATTCCTCTGCATCAGAGGCCTCATAAGGTGGAATAGAAACTTCCTGATCAGAAGAGGAATCAGAAGAAATGGAAACCTGATCTGAAGATTCATAATCAGTGCCTTGCCTAGGCCTCTTAGCAGGGGGGGGGGGGGGGTTGGGAACCCCTGATCAAGGTAATTAAATCCTCAGCAATTTTGATCATTTGTTTTTTAGGCATAGGGGGCCTGAGCACATGGCTCATGCGTCAGTTTTTTAGACATAGAAGTTGGTTTTTGCCTTGTTTTTGATTATGCCATCGGTTGTTGAGGCCTAAAAACACCCTCAGAAGCCGATGCCTGCTCAGAGGCTCCGGACCCATCCAAGGGAGAGACATCCGCGGGTTCAATACTTGCAGAATCTCGCAGCATACCGGACTCCGAATGGGTCATGGTAGAGGCCTGCAACTCAAAAGTAGCGGGTATCAGGGGCTGCGAAAGCACCTCACTGAGTACCGGTGAACCGGCGACTGGCTTAGGAGAAGCTTCGTCTGTTTTGGACCTCGACGGTCTGTCTCTGTCTTTTTCCTTGCGTTTTTTGTGAACTTCGGTAGTCGGATTGCTAACCAACAACATTTCAGGGTAGTTCAATCTTGAACCAAAATATTTAGAAGCAAAAATATACCGATGTTTAATCGTTCGTTGGTTAAATTTAGCACAAAACCGACAGCAAGGCACGTTGTGATCAGGGCCTAGGCAAGGAATACAGTACAAATGAAAATCCTTATGAGATATTTGCTTCCCACAAGTAATGCAATTATTAACTTTTACTGACATCGGTAAGGAGCAAGAAAAAGTTTCCCCAATGGGGTACTTAGCTTTAGTTTGAAGACTTCAGTTCTGAAACTCAAAAACGAAAATTTCAGGAGTCGGCTGACCGGCACTTGCAAACTGCTTCTGCTTCGGGCACCGCGCGGCAAGAAAGACTGATTAAAATGGCGTTGGCTGCATGTTTTATACCCTTGATGACCTGACGTCATGGAAGAGGAGACAGCAATCGACACAGGACCCAAGACTTTGTTATTCAGGCCGACTGAGGGCAACCTGCCAGCAGATTACCCAAATGTAATGACTGCAACAGTGAAACATGAAGAACATCTTGCAGTTGATATATTCATCTGTTTGATGTGATTTCCACAGCAACGACAGTTCCCCGTGATAGGTATTTCAACTCTACAGTAGAAGCTAGTTCAAAGGGAGGCAAGATTAACTTCTGTAATAAAAAAATCAGGTTCCATAGAAGCAGCAGACTAAGTGGAGGTGTGTTAAACAAGATGCCGCTAAAGAAAGCATTTGCGTATTTGAAGTAAAGCTGAAGTATTATAAAGACCTTGATAAAAGTCTGATATGGCCAAATGATGGACTTTGATAGAGCAAAAGTTAAGACCAAACTTAGATAAGAGTCAAAGACTTGGGATAAATAATCTAGAACACCCGGAACAGAAGCTGAAAGGGGGATCGAGCCCATGTAAATAGCCCATGTAGTATATCTAAGCCAGTTTCCTTTTTTTGTTTTCATTTCATTCCTGGGTAGCACTTGAAATCTTGATTTCAGAGGAGACAGTAGCTGAAATCTGGCACCACTTGGTTCTAGGGATCCAGTGAAGTATTCCCACATGGAACCTTGTACTGGATTCCAAAACTATGGTGGCTCCCCTCAGGCCTACTGCTATGAGGCCTAACTGAGCCAGTACCGAAAAGTATTAAAGGATAAAGTTCACTGCATTCTGACTAGGTGCAGTTCTCCTGTGAAGTAAACTGACTCAGCAAATCTCTGCATCTAGGATGTAACCCATGAATGTTAGATTCTGCAAGGGCTTCAACTGTGATTTTGCAGTGTTCACTGTCATGCCTAGGGACAGCAACACAAGCAGTAAAGAGTGCATTCACAAGACTTTCTAGCACTGGTATGGCCAGGAGCCAGTCATCAATATATGAAGAGATTTTGTCCTTCGGAATCTTTGGTGAATCTGCACCAGGGCACTGGATTTGGTGAACACCCAGGGGGCTGTGGTGAGACCAAACAGAAGAGCCTGAAATGGGTAATGACTTCTCCTACCTGAAAGCATAAAAACACTTTAACCATGTGCACTCCTGAATAGTGCACAAGACAAAAACAATTCAAAAGAATCACTGCATAGCTGTGTAAATAACCAGTGAGGTGACTGCTCAGTTTTTTGGAGCTGTATGCAGGCGTGTCAATTTGTGGGCATGGTCTGTTTAAATTAGGCCATACACATCATGGACAGTACTTCCATTTGGAAGTTGCATATTATGGTGATTTAGAGATGCTCATACTGCACAATCTCTGCAAAAGGTGTAAGTGGTTATTAGCCACACTGTACTTATTTCAACAGGGAGAACTGATTTCCTTATGGAGCAGACTGCATTTAGGCACCCTATTCAGTTACTTATCTACCGAACTATGTGCCTACCCATAGTCGATCTAACTGCAAAATAGATCATTCACAGATGTTTGTCAGACAGCTTTAAAGGGATTCAGAGGAATGCTAATTAAGCATGTCTCTGAATCACATTATATCTGAGAAAAGCAACTCCGCCAAACTTGAGCACAGTAGACTTGTCAGCTGTGATAAATGTTTATGAGTAATGCCCCTTGTCTCCATGTGATCTAGCTTTATAGCTGTAAAAATAATAAACACAGTATGTAGATTCTAACCTAATCTCAGAATATTATGTAAGAAGCATTACTTTTACGTAAGGTTCGACATATCTCCCCATACATGCTATAGATAAACTCGAGGCTACCTCTGAACTCTGCAATATGTTATTATAGTCTAGTCTCCACTGTATAGACCACCGTTATACAGAAAAGCGATTATCTCCTTCATCACTCCTCTTAACGCCTTTAGCATTCTCTATGAGGTGAGCATACCCTATATACTGCAACAACAGCTGTATCTATATATCCCCCCCCCCCCCGCATAACAGACACTGCTATCCAAAGCATACAAATTATGGTACAATACAGAAACCATAAAAGCTAGAGTTTACACCTTTTGAAATGAACAAAGTGGGATACTTTTTTTATGGAAACATTAAATTCTGCAGGATAAACCATACCCACAACCAGTGCAAAGGATTGGACTGCATTGAATTGACACATCTATTTATGCAGTACTAATCTATGAACCTATTTTTTTTACGTAAATGAAAGCTTAGTCTTGTAAAAACTGAGTTATTTCTATTGCTTTATATAGATAATACTATATTTCAAATAAAAAAAAGCCTTTTATGCAATGATTAGTGGAATTATAGGACATTTTTGCCCAAAAATCTCAGGATATTTTCTGTTTTTCATGTTTCTTCACAGGATGCAACTGTTCAAACAAGGATTGCTCATGTAACGAGGGATAGGTGTTAAAAGCCAGAAATACCAGACTACACAGAATCCTTAAACATTCGTCAAATTTAAATTTAAAACATTAAACATTTGCAACAACCTGAACACCCAATGAAAATCCATTGCATAAAAGTACCATCTTTCTTATTAGAGAAACTTCTAGTGACTGATTTCTTTTCCAGGCAAAGTTAAAAAATCTACTGAGACATTGAATACATGAGAATATAAGTCACAACAATTCACACAGTTATAAATCATTACTTATTCTAGAAATTAAATTAAATCATCTATAAGCATCCTATACTTCAATGTATGTATCTATAGCCCTCAACCTCTCAGAATATGACAGAATGTAGACTTTGTATTTAGTAAGTAAATCTCTTCTGTATACATACCAGCATTTTAGTGTGTTCCATCAAGAATTTCAGTTACATGGCACATGATACCTCAAGCAAATTGGTACAAGAACATCACTGCATTGAATTGACACATCTATTTATGCAGTCAACTAACTGTAAGATATCTTGAAAATACCAGTTATAAAAGATATGTTGTATGAATATTTTTAAATGTGAATTTATTCCAAAACTCGTATGTTAGGTTTTACTTACATTAATATTAATTTTATTATCTGGAATGCAACATTTAAATGATATAGATGAGCAGCAATACAGTTTACATCAGATGCATTAACAGCTTTACACATTTTATCACCACCACCACCACAAGAAAAAATACCCCATCTTGGAAACAAAGATTAAACAAGAATAAATCAAATATATTTGGCACCATGAATGAAAGGCCTCTACCCAAGCAATACCAATATGAATGATGATCTTCAATCTTTGTTCCCCAAAGCAAGTCAACAAACCAATAATGAGTCCATTTCAAAAGGGTCCCCCTCTACACCAAATCTTGATAATTTAGAAATTAATCTAATGTGATCCAAAATATGAAAGACAAGAGAAAAATCAATTATCTTAGACTTCACTAACATCATTATTTCCTTGAACTAAAAGAAACCTGTACTTAAGTAAACCCAATAATGATTTATTCATTATTTTCTCAAGACAGGATAAAAGGCTAAAAAGTCTATAACATACAACATCATCTATCACCTCATGCTGGTCCATGAAATAACAACCCCACCCCCTCAGCTCTTCAAGTGAAAAGAAAAAAAAAAAAAAAACAAAGCCAGTTGGTATTTTTGTACCAATCAGCTTCTTAGAGCAGCCACATTTATGGCTTCTCACCTCTTCAAGTGATGAGAGAAAAACGTTATTTTTAAAACTGCTACAGCTTAAAACATACAGAGCACTGAAGTGACTTTCTGTACCAGTATTTCAGTACAGAAAACAAGAAAGTCTCAATGCACCCTAACACTATGCGCCCGGGCGGCTGCCTCCTTTGCCCCACTCTTGCCAAACTACTGTGGTTCCCCTTCCTCCAATAAATAGGAATTTCAATCTTGTTTAAGCTCTTTTGACAAATCATAGCTAAAGTTCCACAGAAATTATCAAATTTCTGTTACTAAGTTCATCACAGCCCAATGATTTATTTGCTTTAAACTTGTGTATATTTGATTTTTCAAATTGAGGTATTATACACACTTGATGGCCAACAGTAATCACAATATTGCATTGCAAAGGATTATTCACAAACATATATTTATATTTTTGATGTTGATTGTATGCCTCATTCTTTTTGGTAGGTGGTAACATAAGCCTGCCATTGTACTGAATGGCAAAAAGAACTGCCCAAACATTTGTTTTTTTTTACTTTATTAATATACTTAATAGGGCAGATATATTGTCTTTACTGTCTTGGACCAATTTCTTTTCTTTTTCTATAGTGAATTGCTGGGCACTAATTGTTATTGCTTTACACAGTTTCTTACATGTTTTAATAACTTTTTTGTCTGATTGAGTGTGCTGAATTCATGTGATGAAATCTGCTGAAGACTACAGAAAACACCTATCTACTGCCAGCTGTTTACCCCAACATCTTCATCATCAGAAGGCGAGGTCACATGATGTGGAATGAGGAATTAACTGGCAGCAGCTCAGCTTAATAAATTTAGTTCTGCCAAAGTAAAAGCTGTATATTTTACAATCAGATAGCCTACTTCACATGGCGATAGCCTATTTACCGCAAAAAGAAACAATAAAATAAGTTCTTTGCAAATGACCTTTAAATGCAAAGAAATTGAGATTAAAGCAATTGGCGATGACATTTGAGAGAAGTAATCAATAAAAGCATGCTTAGCTGTGCTTTCTATAGATACTGGCCACACTTGTAAATAACAATGGGTTTTGGGTTTGCACTAATCTTAGTGTTCAGAAAAATGGGAGAGTAGAAAATGCCTTCACAAAATATTTTTGTGATCACTATAACAGCAGCTAATAAATAGGAGGGAATTTTGAAGTCAAATTAAAATAAGAGGCAGATAATTATAGAGCCACTGGGTTTAAGAGCACAAAACAAACAGGGTTAGTACATAGGGTATATACGCTTTTCTCACAAAGCCGTTCATTACATGGCAGAGGTTGTTGAAGTTGGCATTCTAAAGAAAATTTTGAAATGTTTTCCCTTCTGAAATAAAAATACTAGTCTCCAGGAAGCCCCACATTTCACAAGTAACTAACCTACTCTTGTTCCCATGACTTTCCAGCATAGATACAAGCCTTTCTTGCTTCCAGAACCTAGAACTTTAAATAGTCAAAGACAAATAAATTTAAATAGAACACAATGAAATAAAACAGTATACTGCAATCAAACATCTTTAACTCAGCTTCTTCTCTGTTCAGACAGAGTAGCCTCAAGATCCTCCAAATTGTCAAAGGACACTGAGAGAGAACACCAAAACTCCTGCTGCTCAGAAGATAAGCTCATGATGGGCCAGTGCTGGTGGTCAGTGTTTCAGACCTGGTGCCAGACCATGTACTAACCAAAGGCATGATGGTGCAATGGTGTGAAGAGAGACCTGAGAAGGATTAGTAGGGGCTTCAGACTGAACTTTCTAATAGTGCACTCTTATGTATGCATCTCAAACTTGCAGCACACAAACTGCTGCTTTAAGTCCAGAACCTTAGGTAGAACGCACAACATGGGAAGACCAAGTGGAACTTTCTCAATGGAACCTTGCTAGCTTTCAGAGGCTTTGCGGCTAAACTATGCAAGAGAGGTCTACAGTCTCGAGTAGCCTGATCCATGAAGGGAAGTTTTCCCCAAGGGTTCATTTCCCTTTACTGAAACCACTACCACAGAATAAACAACACTAAAATGTCCCAAAACACTGTATTTTGGTGGAAGCAGCTCCAGTGGACTCTTATGTAGGGAGGCCTTGCCCCACAGCTCTTAGTTAAATATACTAACTCCATGGTTGTACAATCATGGAGAAAGGGCAAACGCCTTGCCATTACACATAAATGCAAGCATAAATTCTAACAGTCAAATAAACTGAAAAAAAAAATCAAACTTAATTAGAAAATAAAAGGGGTGCATGGTTTCCCTACTGTGCTTTTTTAATAAAAGTGACTTTCAGTTTTATTTAGTCAGTGATAGTGGTGCCAATGAAATTTGGCTTCAACAAAACAAGATTTGTTTCACAACAGAGCAAACCTTGGAATCGGACTAGTCAACTAAGGGCTCTAGGTGATCAACTGAAGATGGGAAAACACAAGAATCTCATGTAGCTAAGAGTGTGCCTCCCCTACCCCAAGATCCTTAATGAACAACTGGTTCAGATTCAAGCCCTCATTAGTCAAGGATGAACTCACCAAAACAGGGGCTCAGAGGACTCCTAAATACATTGAAGAGGTTCATGCCTGGATCTGGCCTCATACTGCCTTTACTTGCAATGATGCTTTTCTATATGTGTGTAGCTATGAGGAAGGACACTCCTACCAGTTTTCCCTCGAAAAACTCTCAATCACAACCATCTCTGCAAAGTGGACAAGTAACTTTTTTCATCTTCAGCACTGAGTGACCAGGATGAATGACCTCTTGTCACCTGTGGTCATTCTCAGCATTGTGCACTTCATCAGAACAATCCAGGCAAAACAAGTGCAGGTCTTGGCTGGTAATCTAGTGAAGACATGGCTGGTAATCTAGTGAAGACATGGCTTATGTATTTGGTGTGTTGTGTCACCACAAAGGTCATTCAGATGTGAAGATATCCCTGAATGTAGGATTCTGCTGAAAGGAAATGCATAACTTTAAATTGCTGAGCAATATTGTTCAACCCAAGGAATGAAAGAGGATCCTCATTGTTAGATTAAAGCATTTAAACTTTTTCTGACATATTAATGCGTGGGTAGAGAGTAGACCAGTGGGAAAATATTGGGTGATGACAAGTTATAGAATAAAAGTGTAAAACTTGGGGTAGAGGTAAGAATCAACACTTAAAATTCTGTGTGTGTGAGATTAATATGTAGATGCTTGAAAAGTAAAGCTAATTAAGGTAAGGAACCTCACAACTATAACTGCAATCATTTGAGCTATGCCATGATGACAAACTTACCAATGTTCATACAGATTGGCTTAAGGAAGAAATTCTAAGTCAGAAATGTAGTAACCAAGTGCACATTGCTATATATGTTTCTCATCTGTATTTAAAAGACAAACTCCTATTGAATGAAGGCATCCTGACAGTTTGCAGTCAGAGTACTGCATTGGAGATGGAAGGATATCAAGGGTTGTATGATGGTTTACATGCTCCACCCTCCCAAAAATCCACAAGTTTCAATTTACTCAGATGTTAATACCATCCAAAATGTCTTCAGAAATTACAGTGAGGATCACAGCTTTTACAGTGAATTACAAGTCTTTTTACGCCGCAATACTCAAAATCAAACATTAACATCAAACCTGCATAAGGATTTTTTGTATGGGTAAAGATCAGTTCATCAGTTTTGAGATTAGAGCACTGATTACAGTTTTTTTCTTGATTGAGGGGATAGTTAGCAATGGACTGCAAATGCCCTCATTGTTGATTTGTCTTCTTAATTATATTTGCTATACTGCATTCACTTTGAATTCTGAATCAACTGCATCTTTTAGGCATTTATGAGGTCAGTAAATGTATGATTGCTTTACTTAATATGCAGTGAACACTGATGAATATACAGTTGCTTTTCCCTACGATGAAAGTGTACCTGGAATTATTTAACCAAGCATTTATATGGGTAAAGCTGTCCTAAAATAAGTTCTGGACTTTGTTAATGTCTTCCCTTATCAGAGTAGTGTGGAATTATCTACATTGTATACTAATTTGATTGGTCCACCTTGATGGGTAGCCTGGTTCCACTTTTTCCCTGAGAAGTAATCTTTACTACCCCTCGAGGTCTAGCTACCCTGGCCATACTACTCAATCAGAAACCTGCCCCGAGGGGATAGAGTCACCAAACCCTAAATAAATCACCGCCAAAGACTTTCCTGATCATGGTATTACTATCATGTAACAAATGTACACACTACTCACCTACTTTCTGCTTTGTGCACTTATTACCTCCTCTCTGCTTTATTTTCCATGTCTCCTCTTTATTTCTCCCAGCCATAAACATAATATTGTAACTTGACATTTTTAAGCTCACTGTATGAGACACGTTTAGTATTAACGTAATGACTCCATAGTTTATTCACAGCAGATTTTTTTCTAGTATGGCTGCTTTTCAGTTACTGAATGTCCATACAATAGCTTTGTTTACGTTGTTCTTTACTGGATAAGACAGACTAATTTACTGATGGAGCATTTCTCCCCAGGCTTCTGATAAATAGAACTATGACAGCCCAGTCAGGCTACCCTGATCAAGACAAGCAATAAATAATAGTGTCTGGATTCCCACCTGAAGTCCAGCACAGCAGTATGCAAAAACACCTCAGTCCGCATTTGTTCTCTAAGTTAACAGTGCTAAATTAGAAATCTGCTCATCTTAGAGATCAAACTATGTTGTGGTGCAGCTGATATTATAGCTTACCAATACATCTGTGAGACTATATACAGGACATACACACACACTCATACTTCACCAAATTATATGCCATTAGCCTTTAAGTGTGGAGCTGGCTAAACATAACTGTAAATATTTAGTCACCTTATATTTAACTTATCTTGCAGTCTCACCCCAATGAAGCACACGGCCCAGCAACAAAATGCAGTAAGAGAGGAAGTGAACTAAAGGGGATTCTCTGGAAATCAAGCCAAACTGACAGACCAATGATGCTTAGTACTTGCATCGACATGTGAATTTTTTCATAACATGAAAAGAAAAAAAAAATGATGGGACAGATGGGCAATCCTCCATCTTATACCAAAAGTATGATGATATATAGGTGCGAGGGTGTCGACTCAGCATGGAGAGAGAAGGATGAAAAGCTCGAAGTCAGGTCAGACATCAGGCCTTCTGTGGAAGAAGTTCCAAGTAATTGCATTTTTTTAAACTGTTTGGTCTAATATTGCTACATACTCACGTGTGCTAGCTTGCACTGCATGTGGATTGTTTTTACTACTGTTTTTGCTACTTTTCTGTAAAAAAAAAAAAAACAAACAAAAAAACCCCACAAAACTGTAAGCCTGTTTCCTACCTTTCCTGCAACTAGTGTTACAAATACAGATTTGCTGTATCCAGGACTGTATGTAAGCTTCTGAGCCCCCCCAAGCCTTTCTGTGTTAGAGGGAAGCCTTCTAGCTCATCAGTGGGAGTGGTAACCACTAGGTAACCTGTCTACCACATAAGGAGTGGTTCTGGCTCAGAAATTGTAGTTATTGGCCGTTTGGGCAATATCTTCCATCTCTCTCAACTTTCTGATTTGAAAGCCTGCATTTGCACTTGTTTCTGTCCTGTAACGCTAGTGCAGATACAGATTCTTAGTTTTAGCACTTAAATTTGCTTATTCATGCTCAGCACTTGTTCAAAACTTGTAAGCACTAAATAAGCTACTAATTACTATAGCACTCAATCTTCCTCATTACCTAGAGGAAAACAGTTTTTGTACTTACTTTTTTCACTTGCTTACAGAAAAACAGCTCTTGTATTCACTTTCCTCACTTATCTAGAGGAAAAAAGTTTTTTTATTCAGGCATGTCCAAAGGTCAGCTCCCAGTGTTCTCTCCTGTCTATCTGATGAATCTGGGCATCTTGAGGCAATGTAGATATTGTCTCGTACACAGAAAACCCTCTCCTCCTACCACCCAACACTACAACCTGTGAGAGATGCACTTATCTAGCCAAACTGGAGGTAAAGCTCTCTCCAACCAAGACTGAACTTGACAGTCATGAGGAGAAGGTAAACATTTGCACCACACCACACACCACATAGTCTCACTAAATCTACACCACCAAAATCCACACATAGTAACACAAAAACATTCGCAGAGGCTCTCAATAATAATCTGTCTAAGCAACAGACACCTCCAAAGCAGAAATGTAAGCAACCTCCATCCCCCAACACAACCCAAATGACACATAGCCCAAAGACTCAGTGTGCCACTCAACCACAGCCAATAAGGCAAAACAACGTACCCAACACACTAGTCATAGGTGACTCTATAGTCAGGCACACTGATGTCCCACTCACCAGGCTAAACAAGGAGAAGGTTACTGTCAGCTGCCTGTCGGGTGCCAGGATCCCCTACATAACCCACGCACTCAGGTCACTCCACAACAAGTACAAATATGACTCTGTCATTGTCCATGTTGGTGTGAATGACTTGAGATGTACCTCTCTGGACTACATGAAAAGAGACATGGAAGAGCTCTCCGATCTTGTAGCCCAGGCAGGTATGACCCTAGCCCTGAGAAGCATTCTGCCATTGCCCAGAATGATACCGCAGTACAAGGACAAAATGATTGACTTCAACAATTGGCTAAACTTCTGGTGTCATTCTAAGGGGATCCAGTATCTGTCTGCTTGGGATGACATGGTGGACAGACCACGATGCTTTGCCACAGATGGCCTGCACCTGTCACCCATGGGATTCCAGATACTGGCTAAGGCTCTTGCTGCCCCTATAGTGCCTTTTTTAGGCAAGGTTCACATAACAAATTCACCACCATAACAGGAACAGGCAAGCAAAAACTGAGGGTAATGCTACTCAATGCTAGAAGTCTAAATCTCAAAATGCACTCACTCGAGGCACTCCTTAAAATGGAGAACATCGATATCTGTGCAGTGACTGAGACCTGGTTCAAGGCTCCAGAGAGCACCCCTGCACTACCAGGCTATAACTCATACCACACTTTTCGGCCATGTAACCTGGACCGAAACACCAAAGGTGGAGGTGTGTCCATATTCATTAAGGATATCCACACCTCCAGGCTAGTTGCTCAGCATAATGCATCCGAGGTTATCAAAGAGCAACTAACTCTGGGCAAAACTGCAATCCAAACTGTAGCTTGCTACAGATCCCCCACCATGCCCCAGGATTCCCACTCCTCTTTTCTTGATGTACTGGAAAATATTAGGGTTCAACCAAACACCCTAATAATGGGCGACTTCAACTACCCCACCATTAACTGGGAAAACTACTCGTGTACCAAATCCTTTTGCTCAACGCTTTCTGGAATTCATAAACTCCAATGCCCTGGATCAACTTATCCACACCCCCACCAGGGGTAACAGTATCCTAGACCTAGTCATTACCAACATGAGTGACCAGTGTTCCACACCTGAAGTCAACTCCTCGTTGGTCCGATCCGACCATAAGCTAATCACCTTTGATATCCACATCCCGCCCCCACCCCCCATTAACGAAACCACAGTAAACAATTTCTCCAAAGCCAACTTCATGCTTCTTAAGACAGAAGTGGTGAACTTCATGACACTCATGCAGATGGACAATGCAGCTACAACTGCTGAATCCTACACAAATGCACTCTATAAGCACTTACAAGAGTGCATGGATTGTGCTATCCCAAACAGAACCAAGACGCTATCCACCAAAAAAAGGAAGCCAATCTGGTGGTCCCCCTGCCATAAACAAACTGTACAACAGAAGGAAGAAACTGTTGCAAAAGAGAGTAAAATCCCATGAGTGTAGGGGCTCCCTGGTCAGCCTCAGCAAGAAGATGAGATCCCTTATAAGATCCTTCAAAGCTAGCTACGAAAACAAAATCACCACTAATTCCAAGGACAACCACAAAGCATTCTACAGCTATGTCACGAATCTCGATGGCAACACCCAGATCTGCTCTGAGTTACAGCACAAAGGCACAAAAAATACAGAACCAACTGATATTGCCAACATCCTGGCAGATAGGTTCAGTGCTAACTTTACCCCCTCTTACCCCCTAAAGGGCCCATATCTATACAGGAAGAATGCAGAGTCCCTGTAATCACAACTACACAGGTAAAAGCTGCACTCTCTAAAGCCAAAAATACAGCATCCATGGGACCGGACAACATCCCAGGCTGCGTTTTACATGAACTTCAGAACAAACTGGCTCCCCACTTAAGCACCATGTTCAATAATAGCCTTGCAGCAGGCTTTATGCCCACTGAATGGCACACAGCAAGTTATCCCACTCCACAAAGGGGGAACCACCACTGATCTCGGGAACTATCGACCTATTAGCCTGACGAGCCTGGTCTGCAAGTCCATGGAACGTATCATCATGGAACTCATTAACACAAACATTGGTAACCTCCAAACTCTGGATCCCACCCAGTTCTGGTTTGTGAAAGGCAGATCATGCCTCCTGAACCTGATTGACTTCTTTGAGGCAGTCACCAAAGCCGTAGATGAGGGTAAGGTGGTTCACACAGCCTATCTTGACCTCGCCAAGGCTTTTGATACCATCCTCCCTTCTGGAATTATAGCTAAACTAGGTATAAATCCCTACGTCACAAGATGGGTTGCCAACTGGCTCACTGACAGAACCCACACTGTAAAAGTTGCAAACTCCAAATCTGACCTCAAAGCAGTGACAAGTGGATACCTGTTTGGTATCTACGTCTCTGAAGTACAGGCTAACACAGAAGACCTCTGGCTAATGAAGCTCGCAGATGACTGCAAACTAGAAGCAATAGTCAAGTCCCCAAATGATGTGGACATCCTACAGAAGGGCCTCGCTGAGACAGATGCCTGGTGTCAGAACCATGGCCTCAAGCTCAATGCCAAAAAGTGCAGTGTCATCCCCTTTGGTAAAAGCTCTGTACCCATGAACTAACACATAGGCAGCAATCTGCTTAACACCAAATGCGTGATAAGAAACCTTGGGACCCAGGTGGACAGTAGTCTCTCCCTTGATAGTCAAATCGCCACAGTAGTCAGGAAGTCCTTCTACTTGGCACACATCATAAAAGGGTTCTCATCCAGGAAAAAAGAGGTCATTGTTCCCCTCTACTCGACACTCATTAGACCCATTATAGAGTACAATGCCACTTTTAGAATGTACCTCACAAGACACCTGCAGCAGCTGGAAAGGTCACAGAAGTACCTCACAAAGAGGATTACTGGCCTCAAACAAATGCCCTACACTGACCGCCTCAAAAAAACTCCAGCTTTACTCCATAGCATATCGCCTACTCCGAGGTGATCTCTGCCTAACATATAAAGCTATGTCAAACCCAGAGCTGCTGGACATGCTACACCTAAAGAAATCCCAATCCATCCGAGCTACACACTCTAGGGACCTAAACTTTGTCACCGCAATAAACAGGACATGCTGAAGGGATTGATTCCTGTCCCAGAGATTTCCCATACTCTGGAACAGGCTACCCATCTATGTCAAGCAAAGTTCTTCATTAGCACTCTTCAAGAAAAATCTTGATGAGTGGATGGGAAATAGGAAATACACCCCAGGGATCACTTTTGTGTCTCTGCTCGACAGTGGCACAGGAAATAACTTTCTTGGGTGGCATAAGCCAGGGAACCTTGTTGGCTAGGCTTACGTAGGCCCTTGGACCGATAGCCTAGTATCTACCTATGAACCTATAAGTACTATTAACCGTGAATAACAGAATGAAACCTAAGAAGAATAGATGAAGAGAAGTAACTCTCAAAATGAGATAAAACAACTGCTTACTGTTATGCTGTGGAATGTTACACAACAGTATCATAATATGTCTTCATGTTTGTCTTCACAGTATGTATGTTTATGTACAATACTAAACTAAGCACCCATGGACTAGGTGGAGCCTTCACCTAGTACCTCCCCACTGAGTTACATAGTAACCCACATCTAGCCTTGGCAGTACTACCCAGATGTAGTGCTTACTACACATGTGAATTTTAGACCTGGCAGCCATGGAATTAGCCCTAACCAGACCCTCACTCAATTTGTCTAATTATATCAAAATCCTATGCAATCTGAAAACCAGTCAGAAGTAGTCTGCTTGAATACAGGTGTTTCCAACAGTTCAAATGTAAAAAGAAAATAAGGGAGGGGCTGGGCATCATCAGACTTTGAAATTGAAAAAAAAAAAAAAAAACAGGCAAAAAACTACCTTCTGCAATACATTTGGCAGAATTTACACTCCCCTGAATCCTAAGGATGAAACCAGAAGGATGGCAATTGCATTTTTTTGAAAAACTTACCTTTACTGCTATTCGTCAATATTATCTTATTTACAATATTGACATGCTTGTAAAGAGATGAGGTTCATTAAAATGCATTTTTTATTTTTTCTTATTGCTGTTATTTAACATTAACTGAAGCTTTTAATGAGTTACCCTTCACAAATTTCACGTACTTTTTACTATATCTTCTGTACTTTAACAACTTTCTTCTTTACATTATGGTATTCTTTTTTATATATTTGTTACCGGAGTAAGCCCACTGGACACAAATGTCTCTTTTCATGGGTGACCTGAGGGCTCTGTCTGGTTAAGTGATTTACTCAGAGTCACAAAGAAGGTAAACGTCAGTGGAAGGAATCAAACTATGTACCCTGGACTACAGGAAGCAGCTCATTAACAGCTTGGAGCCTTCATTCTCTGCACTAACTGCCATTATTATAAATTACATAACTGTACACTTTCCTGGGCATCTATCTAACCACTTCTCAATACCTGGGAGAGCATTTAATTAATTAAGAAAAGTATATTTGATTACCTAAACATACACTTTTTTCCTGTGGTGAAAGATACATATATATATATATATATATATATATATATATATATATATATATATATATATATATATATTTATGTGTGTATGTGTGTGCGCACGCGTGTCTGTGTGGGTCTACTATACATGATCGAAATTTCACAAAGCCAAATCCCATATGGCTGAGATCATATGATCGACTTTTGAAATTTCGATCATGTTAAAAAACAAAACAAAACAAAAAAAACACTAACCTTCACATTGCTAGCAAGGGGGCAAGCCCTCCCCTGCACCCCCCCCTGAAATTTAAATATACCAACTCCAAGATCGTACTACAGTGTGGAAGATGGAAATCTTCCCATTCCGCACTGTATGAAGATGTTTGGTATTTCAAAACTTGATCATATGGTCTTGGGCTTTGTGAAATTTCGACCATGTGTAGGGGACCCATATATAGATATAGATATATATATATATATATATATATATATATATACATAAACAATTCCAGGTAAATCCTATTAGCCACTCCTTTCCCCAAGAGTTACAGACATTTCTACCAATATACCCCGTTATTTATAGTCTTCTCATTTAATCTTCTGCTCACCATGTCCCTTTACTCGTGAATGCAGTGAAGCCTAGCTCCCCCCTCTCTCTACACAAAACCCTCAACTTTCAAACATGCAACAATACCCAGTGAACTACCTTTTGATAACTTAGTGCTGAAAACTCTATTCTCCCAAGACCGATCTTATATACCGATCTTATATTTTACATATCTCCTACCTCCATCTACATATCTTCTTTATCCATCACTGTCCTGCACCACTGTCTAAATCTCACAAATTTCCCATTATCAAATTCTCTGTTTAATGATTCAATATAAAAATAGCATTTCCTTTACTAGTCAATCCAAAGGGCAGCACCCCTTTTTAATACATAGCATCTAAACTGTACAATTCACTGTAGACTACACACTTACACCTTGTTTTATATCAGCGCACATCACCAATCTGTATTATGCCCTTGTTCCAACTAGTAATACATCACCTAATCCTTTCATCTTCCTAATCATCATGGGGTATAGAGTCTCAAATATTCCTTAAACTTACAATATGTCACAGTGTCCAGTCAAATTAAGCACAGCAAGCACAAGCTGTATAAACCTTGTATTTTTCACATCTTCTACATTCTGACTGTAATCATAATCAGACACAAACAGATTATATGCCCATCAGGATTAAGCAAACCCCTCCAATCACAGCAATCTCATTTATACACAGTCTTATCAAATACTTAAAACCATTAAATCACCTTCCCCATTACTGCTCCCCATTGAGCATAACAATATCTAGCATTCATTCCTCACAATTAGTCACACCTGGCGGAAAAATAAAACCTGGAAATACTGAACTTGTCTGACTTTGTTAAACTTGTACTAAAACATATGCCTTACTTCAAGTCATTACTGTTTGGAAGAAGATTACGGAGAGGGGAAGATGAAGGAAAGAGGTATCGGCAAGTAAAACAATTTTTGTTCTAAATGGTATTTTTATTAAATATGACATAATGCTGAACGTTATACAGTAAAGCATTTTCAGTTACTTTTAACAATGAAAGAGATACTAAAGTAAATAAGTGTCCTTTTCCTTTCTTCTTGTTTTGTTTTAAGAAAAGTAGGCACTGCAATGCAAAAAGAGAAGAAAGCCTGGAAAATAGCATGTTTAAGATAACAGTCTGCAATCTTGAGTTGCTGAGGTGAGGGTCAGGTTGAAAAAGTATGTAGAGCATGATACAAGTAAAACTGATATGCCTTTTCTTACTTTTGCAAAGAGGAATGACTGGATTAAGTCCTTTGGCTCGATCTAACAAGTTTAAGTGAAAGCAAGAAAAGAAAAGAACAATGAATGTAATAAAAACGTTTTCCTTTAGCAAATAAATGTTCACAGTGCAGCACGAGAAAGCTACTGTGCATCTGGTTCTCATGTTTCTATGGAGACAAGCTGATAACAGAGAAATAAAAACAGAATACTTTTTCTTTCCATGGCTAAAACATGATGTTTTCTGAAAGCATTCAACTTGTTTCCTCCATCTGGTACAGGAATAAAGATAAGACAAAAACAGACAGTACATAGTGAAAGTAGAAGCACAGGGTGTGCACCATGCACCTTTGCATGCATAATCTTCATTATAGGTCAACTGAAGCCTGTTGAGTGCTGCTGTCAATCTGGGATAATTATTCCTATTAAGAGAGTTAAATTTCATTATTTGAAGATGTACATAGTTTTGTGTGCTTGTATTAGGCCAACAGATTATGGGGATGTTCTGGAGGTGTTTTTTTTTTTTTAGGGTTTTCATTAAAACAAAAAGTCTTGTAAGATGTGACATAGGTTCAAATGGATATGACAAAAAACAACTTTATAAAAGATCAACCTGCCAAATATTAGTGCATGCATGCACGCAACACAAAAGCTGGAACTAGACATTTAAAAAAAGCTGTTACACATAATAGTTGGGAATAACAACTTCTTATCATAATGGCAACATTTTCCATATTATCTTTGAACATGAATGGTCTCACAGTATACAAAAAATAGAAAGAGTAGTGAACTAAATTAAGAAATGCAGAATGCAAATAGCTGGAAAGAACTTAGCATGTGAATTTGATAGAGAAAGGATTTCAGGTTGGTTATTCAGTGGAATATTTGGGACAAAGGAAAAGGGGAGTGCTGATATTAATTGCCAGAGGAGCTCCAGTAATGATAGAAGAGGGAGAAAAAAAGATAATAATGTAGATCTGTAGTAGTAAGGCGCTTCTGGCAAGGAAGGAAGACTATGCTGCCATGTACTTACATTCCACCTAAAACTGCTACAACGGAGCTTAAGAAAATTATGGGATAAATAATCAGCTTGCAGCAGGTGGGGACTGGAATTTGATTTGCAACTATGATGATGTATCTTGGGGAAAGGAAAATATAACAAAAATGGGTAATTTTTTTAAAGAAATTTATGAAAATATTTTGTATGGAAGATGCGAATTCAGTAGTAGTTCAGAAAGAGTTTAGATATTTTTTCCGAAGGTACAAAAACTGGGCTAGGCTACAAAGAAATTATATTTCACAGGAACATGTGCATTTAATTGAAAGTTTTGATAAACATCAAATAACTATTTCAGATAATACGTCAATAATAACTAAAATAAAAATACAGGGTAACAAAATCAAAATGAGATACTGGCCATGGATGCATTTTAATGACCTCAGGGGGGTCTTGGTAAGGTCATACCTTTTTGAGAGTAAATCCATGAGATAGTCTGTTATCCATTTAGCTAGGGTAACTTTGGAAACTGACTGACCTAGGCGATCTGAGGAAAGGGATACAAAACGGCGATTTGACTTTCTAAACTGTTTTCTTCTGTGAAGGTAAAAATGCAGTTGTCTGTGTACATCACAGAGGTATAGCATGTATTCTCCTTTATTGGAAAAATTTGGAAAGAGGACTGGTAAATTAATGGATTAGTTGATGTTATTTTCAGAAGTCCTGTTAGGTGGATGGACAGAAGAGCTCTGTTTTGCTAGCTCTTTCTTAGTGGCTGACACCACCACCACCATAGCATCAAGAGGGAGTCCTTTGTTCCAGTGGGGTCTGTCTGAGGGTGGGCCAAAAACTTGTCAAGGGTGCTTTGGGGATGGGCTCAAAAGTATCAGACTCCTTCCATGCCCAGCAGGAAACCAGGTCGATAAGTTCATCCACTGTGGGGGGGGGGGGGGGGTCACCCAAGACATAGATGGTCCAGAACCAAAAGCCTCCAAGAACAATGATTCACAGGAGAAGGACTTTTGGATGATCAAACATCTTTCTGCTTAAAGATTTCTAGAATATCTCCAAAAGATAGGTGATTAGGTGGTGATCGGGGGATCCTCCTCCCACATCAAAAATAAGTGTCTTCCGTGACAGACTCTATAGTCTATGCATCTTCTCTTACATGTCGTCTTTGAGGAAACCTCCTCCTTGGGATGCTCTAGAGAGGTGTTAGAAGAGAGGGAAGTTCCTCTAGTGGCAATGACTGGAAATTAATAGGAACTGGCTGTCCCTTTTGAGTAGGTTTGACTGACTCAGAGCTTGGAACCGATGACGTAAAAGGAATATGATCGAAACATGAGAAGATGGTTCTCTGTGGACAGAAAGTCCACTTTCTACCACCTTGAAAGCCGATGGACCAGGGGAAGCCTCTACCCTCCTCCTCGGAGCAGAAGCTTTGAAGCTTCTGAAGAAGGTAGCTCAGGGCCAACCCTGCATCCGTGCCTCAAGGGGAGCATCAGATCCGAGCTGTCTATGGCCAAAGCTCTGAGAGGAAGAGAAGGATCAGGCAAAATTGGAACCAAGCCCACTCCCTCGGAACCAGTGGCAACATTTCAGCTCCAAGACCTGCTCTGATCCAAGGGTATCTGTGCAGAACCAGTCAGGGAAATCGGTGTGGAGGAGGAAACTTTCCTTGGATCCAATGCCAAACCTCTCTGGGATCTTGTATCCTGGGGCTCCAAAACCACGGGTCAGATCTGAGAAGGAGATAAAATGGACTTTGATGGCACTCTCATGGATCCAGCAGGGGATGGAGCTGACAGGACCCCCATCTGGATCTGAGCTCTGAGGAGTTTTTGCATCATTCTCTCCACATCTGCTTCTGACAGACTTCTGAAAGAAGACCTATAAGACGCTGTGGAAGGGAGCCTGGAATGTTTCTTCATTTATTTATTTTTATTTTACATTTGTTGACCGGGAAAGTCCAACTAGGCTTCACAGAGCCTGTTTTCAGCGGCAGCCAGGGAGAAATGCTCCAGATGCATGTCTTTAGAATGTGGGAGGAAACTGGAGCACCCGGAGGAAACCCACACAAGCGCAGGGAGAACATGCAAACTCCACATAGAAGGTACCCCAGCTGAGAATCAAACCGGAGAACCTCTTGCTGTGAGGCGACAATGTTAACCGCTGCACCGCCCACCTGGATCACTTCATAGTCTGAAATAATTGTGCAGGCAAGGAGTGTGAAATAGGTTTAGCTAAAAGCTCTGGTGTACAGCTCCTATGAGAAATACTGGGCTTTGGATTCAAAGGAAAGGTTGATGGTCAGGGAGATATGACTATGGGAGCTGACACCTTTGGATCCATGGATGTTTTGGATCTGAGGGAAGGCTGAGAGACTTCGGATCTGGGTATGACGGATCCATGATTCTTCTCATTTTCTCCACAGGCTCCCATGCAGCCCTTGGAGACTTCAGAGGAAACCTTTTCCTGGATTCTGAAGAAACTGCTTTCAAGGTTTTTGAAGGGGATTTGAAGTCCAGAAGTAGTAGGAAGCAAACCTTTCCATATAAGTTTGTTGTCAGCCAAAGCTCTAGGGTTGAATGTACAGCACACTGTACAGGCTGTAATCAAGTGATCGGGTTCAAGACAGTAAATACACTTCTTGTGCGCATCTGACTTGGGGATCTTATGCCCACAAAACCTGTTGGTTTCTCAGACTCTCAGACACTGAACAAGGCTTTTTTTTTAATACAAAGTTGGAAAGAAGCAAAAGTTATTATCAACAATGGTAAAGACAGAAATACATATCAAAGGTACAGAGAATACCAATGATGGTTCTAAAACACTACTAAGAATACTAAAAGAAAATAAAAATATCCCTAACACCAGTGAAAACTATGGAGAAGGATTAAAAGAAATTTGTAAAATTACTAAATTACTAAAGTTTTTAAAGCTTTGACAGAAAATGAAACAAATATTCTTATAAGTGCCTGAGAGTGGAAACTGCATCTAACCACTACAGCAGCAAACAAGATCTTAGGTAATGAGGATGGAGTAGGGAATTGTGGGTAGAGGGAGGAGTTTGACAGCTGGATCCAAAGTCTAGTATATGTGGTTGAGTCGAATCCAAGGATCGGATCCGAACCATTCGTGAGGAAGAATGAAAAGGACAACATCAGATGTTTTACTAACAATTCCATATAGTTACTATTTTGTCATATTTTGCAACTTCTAAAACCTCAGTATTTCCACTCAAATGTCCATTCATACACACAATATGCATGAAAGGAGAAAGTCATAAGGTGGCGATGAAAATTACTGTTGCCATGCACCTCATGGATTTCTGTATACACTTGTAACCCAAAAAACATGTGGTCCACACATTGTTGCCCTCACAAAGAAAAGAGTGCAGGAAGTAAAAAAAAATTAAAGTACATCCAAACTGACATACGAACATTTTATTAAATGTGAGTTAAATAAGTCAATCACTTGTAAGTAATTGATAATCAGGCAATTGGTCAATAAACTTAGTTCACAATTCTTAAAAGTACACCATAGATATAACATTAAAACAATGTATATGTTGTAGGTTTATGTATAACTTAAAATTTTAAAAATATTGAAAAATCTAATTTTTGTACAACAAATATTTCAAATATGGTAGAACATTTGTAAATAGTACTTTCAAATTCATATTTAAAATCTTTACCAACAAATCAAATACCTCAATTATAACTTAACTGCACATAACTTTAACACACTGCTAATGGAAATAGCATAATTTAAATCTGGTGGTATAATGGCTTTCAGTTTAATTTGCCAATACAGTTCTCTGCATTCAAGTTTATGTTCCCAGGGACCACCTCTGGGATTCACAAGAATTTTCTTGAGTACAAAAAAATAAAAAACTTATTATCATTGCATAATGTTTTGTGCCTAAATAGTGCATTATTAGTATTATTGTTTTTTAATTTCTTGTGTTCTGAACAAATCCACACATCTGATATGGAGGAAAGCACTTAACTCACATTTAATAAGATTTTCATACGTCAAATTCAGATGTACTGGAATTTTTTACTTCCTGCACCCTTTCTTTTTGAGGGCAACAGTGTGGACCACACTTTTTGTGTTACTTGTTTATCTGCGTGGTGATCCTCTAACTTTGTTTCTGAAGAAACTTGGTTATAAGGGGAAAAGTGTGTAGGAGTCCCAGAAGCCACCTGTAGAACAGACCATCCCTTCGTGACTGACCTCTGAGGGAATCAGATCAAAGTAGCTGCTGCACTTGGTGTTGAGGTGGGAAGGGAAAAGGCTGCAGCATGGCTTGCCCCAGTAAATGAAAGTCAATGATGCCATTGCTTGGTTGAAGAACAAACTTTCTCTGCTTGTCCACAAAGACACTGGAACTCCACAGAATGTGTGTTGCTACCAGAAAGCATTGAGAAGACATTGCCCACTGCTACACCCTCATGGCTTCCTAGCATAATGGGTATGAGTGGTTTCCTCCCTGTCTGCTGATGTACCAAGCAGGTCTATGTTTTGAAATTGAAACGGCTAAACACCGAACACAGTTTAATCGACCACTACATATCGAAACACAGAAAAGGGCAAATTCACGACAACGGCCAACTGATTTTTTTTTTCCCCAGGGAAAAATTGGTGATTTGGCCATTTGCGTAAATTGTACTTTGATATGTAGTGGTCGATGAAATGGCGTTCAGTGGTTAGCCATTTCGATTTCGTAATACAGACCTGTGCCAGACTACTGCCATGTTGTCCACATAGGTGGAGATAATACCTCTGGGGAAAGAGACCCGAAATGCCTGCAGTGCTAGCAGGACTGCTTTCTTCTCCAAAACACTAATGTGAAGGTTGGCCTCTCTTATGGACCATGTGCCTTGAACAGTATTCCCTTCATAATACCCCCCCCCCAAACCAGAAGGGAGGCACTTGTGGTCACAGTGACCACTGAAGGTGAACAGAAGAATGGTTAATCCCAGGAGACAAGAGGGAGAGGTCAGCCACTACCGAGAGGCTGATGTAACACTCACCAGTGAACCAAGAGGGTCCACAGTAGTACTCTCATGTAATGCCTTTCTTGCAGGACCCAAGTAACTGATGCTGACACTGACAGCAACAGATGAAGAATTAGTCTTACTGGGGGACTGTGTGAAGAGAGAACTTGTGAGGCTTGAAGATGAACAGAAAATATCCTTAATTCCGGGAGTTTTATCTGGGATGTTGTGCCCAGGTGGCACCTTATGAATTGTGTTGCCTGTGTTGGGGTCAGTTTGCTTTTTGTCAAGTTACTGTGATTGTCAAGTGTTTGAAGAACTGAAGCAAGAAGCCTCTGCACAGGATAAGCTGATCTCTGGTGGGAGTGCTAAGGAGCCAGTCATCCAGATATGGAAACTTTCAAAACACTTGCAGTCTTAGGTAAGCTATCACAACTGCCATGGATTTGAACATCCTGGGGGTTGTGGTGAGAACAAAGGGCAATGCTCTGAATTGGAAGTGACTGGCTGAAAGCACAGAGACCTCCTAGATTGTTTTGATATCTTAACATGGTAGTAAGCATCCTGAAAGTCTACTGAGTGCACCCAGTCATCCTTCCTCAGAAGAGGCAAAATGGACTTTACTGTGACCATCGGAAATTTTGACTGTCTCATGAATTGATTTAGGTGGCTGATGCTCAGAATGGGCCTAAGATCTCCTTTCATAAAGAACCTTTTTTCTGTAATACTTTTATTTTAAAGTTAATATAACCATGACTACAACAACATAAACTAAACATTAGAACGAAAGGAAAGGGGAAGAGAAAATGATAAAAAAGGGAAAAGGGAAAAAAATATGAATTAATCATATACTTACTACATAAAATAGAATAAATTACACATTCTAAAAGCATAAAGAACATCTAAAAGGTGACAGTACGAAATGGTGACAACACAAAAAGTAACATAATATTTCACAGCTTAACATATTTAACTACATGAAATATTTATTCTGTTAAAATTCACTAGTTAATGGAATGCATGTTAAAACATTGAAATGTATTTATTCCCTCTAGTGGTTCTTTTGTAAAATGACATATTTAATGTGGATGAGTAAAGGACATTTTTTTCTTTTAAAACTTAGCAGCTCTTAATTTTAGTAAGGGGGCTATGGAGGTGTAATCATTGAGTCCTGGTGGGCTGGTGGCTTCCACCATAGCTCCCTATATTCAGTCTTTTCCTCCCATGGCCCCCCTCTAACTTCCTTCTTTATCTGTTCAAGTACAAAGAAAGAATAATACGCTCTGTGACATATTAGTGCATGTTTGTAAAGAGCATTAGACTCTTTTTTAGTTTGGATATCGTAATGATGCTCATAAATCCTTCTCTTCAATTTTCTCTCCATCTTACTGATGTAGAAGGAATTCCCATTCCCCACACAGAGCAAGATAAATCAGTCCATTAGATTCACAATTATAAAATTGTGCACTTTCTATCCATTTATTCCTACTTGATAAGAATATTCTCTCCTTGTTTGATATGTAAATACACTGGGGTACATCTTCCACATTTATATGTTCCCTTCATTTTCTTATCACTATTTCCCATTTTTATAAGCATTTTCTAATAAACACTTTATATTTTATATATTATATAAAGGACTGGTCTATCTTGCTCTGTTTGGGGAATGTGAATCCTTCTACGTCAGTAAAACAGAAAATTGAAGAAAAGGATTTATGAGCATTTAGCTGCACTGGAAGGGTTTATCTGTGAAGGGATCTCAAAACCCTTGGTTCTGTGGGCTGCCTCTGTCCCTAGGAGGATTCCTTTAAATATTTTTCCCCCTCTTACTCAGCAGGCTCTGTAACTGGAAGTGTCCTGGGCAAAATTATGGGAATTATGAAATCAGAGCTTCTTTCCATCCTTCTGCTTCTGAAAAAAAGTCCTTTGGGGATGGAAAAAATGTATGCCTACAGCAGACAGTCTCTCACTCCCCCCCCCTTTGCTCACTTCTGGTAAGCATCTCTTTTACCTTGTGTCCCAAAAGTGTTGACCCATCAAAAGCAGCACTGATGAAGGACATCTTAAAACTCTCTGCAGAGTCGCAGACAAACATCCAGGCATGCCAGTGAACAGCAATGCCAGTGCCTGCTGCTCCTGCACTGCCATCTGCTACATTAGAAAGTAGGTGCACAGACACATTAGCCATAGATTGTAGGTTAGACAGCTAGGATTCCATTGTTTTCTGGATGTTCACAGGCAAATTATCTAAGAGGGACTGGGAAAGTTCTTTAGTCAAATCCCATTGAAAAGGAGTCATGTGTGTGTGTGCTTTGAACAAGAAACATCTTTATTAAATTATCATGTTTGACATAGGCCATGTTATATTTATATACACAACAATAAAAGTACAGTTGTGTACACTTACCATAAATGTAGATGTTCGAGTGTATTCACTGTTGCAGTCATTACATTTGGGTAATCTGCTGACAGGTTGCCCTCAGTCGGCCTGATTAACAAAGTCTTGGGTCCTGCGTCGGTTGCTGTCCCTTCTTCCATGACGTCAGGTTGTCAGGGGTATAAAACATGCAGCCGATGCCATTACATCAGTTTTTCTTGCCCCAGATGTCAGGTGCCACCCAAATGGGGAGCCAAATATACAAGTAATTATAAACACAAAAAGATACCTCCAAACAAAAGCAAATACACTAAAAAGGCTTTTAAGCATAGTAAAGGAAAGTAGCGGTATAGTAAGAGAAAAACAGGGGGCTGGAGGGAGGGTAACCAGGACTGAAACAGTGAATACACTCGAACATCTACATTTATGGTAAGTGTACACAGCTGTACTATGTTCTTCGTGTTCCACTGTTGCAGTCATTACATTTGGGTAGATTCCCAAAGCTATGGTTGGGAGGATGGATTCAGCTATAAGGCCCTGCAAAACAGCAGTGGCAAAGCCAGCTCTGGATTTAGAGAAAATTGGTAAGTGGTAATGCTTGGTGAAAGTATGAACTGAACTCCAGGTAGCAGCTTTGAGAACATCCCTGGTAGGAACACCTCTGAGAAAGGCTGTAGAAGTAGATGCAGCCCTGGTGGAATGAGATCTGATCCACTGGGGTATACGTTTTCCATGGTGCTTATAGCAGAAATGAATGCAATGGCTTATCCATTTAGAAATGGTTTGTTTTGAAATAGCCTTCCCCTCTGCCCCTGCAGCAAATGCTAACAGCAGCAGTTCAGATTTTCTTCGAGATTTAGTCCTGTCCAAGTAGAATCTAAGTTGTCTGTGCACATCCAATAAATGCAGAATCCGCTCCCCCTTGTTCTGTGGATTGGGAAAGAAAGCTGGCAGATGAATGGACTGATTAAGAGCCACACTGGATACCACCTTGGGCATGAAGGATGGATTTGTCCTGAGTGACACCCTGTCCGCATGAAAGATGATGAAAGGCTCCACTGCCATAAGGGTCTGTAATTCAGATATCCTTCTAGCTGAAGTGATTGCTAAAAGGAAGGCTGATTTCCAGGAAAGAAATTTTAAGTCTGCAGTAGCAGCTGGCTCAAAAGGAGGTAGAGTGAGTTTCTCCAATACAAAGTTAAGGTCCCAGGCAGGGGATGGTACTCTCCTGGGTGGTCTCAAGTTTTTGGCCCCTCTGAGATACTGCTTTAGCAGAGGATGAGAGAAGAGGGGGAGGGGGTTCTGTGTTGTAATGAGCTGAAATGGCTGAGGCATGGATTTTTATGGAAGAAAAAGACAGGCCCTTGTGAAGCATCTCAGTTAAGTACTGCAAAATCTGAGGTAAATTGGGCGTTGCTGTGCTCATCCCTTGAGATTGATTCCAGGCACAGAATCTTTTCCATTTGTCAGCATAAGATTTTCTAGTACTAGGTATTCTCGCCTCCAAAATGACATCCATCACAGGTTTGCTGAGGGGTGCTAAGGGGGAATTTAAATGATTAGCCAAGCTGCAAGATTCAATGTTTGGAGCTGAGGGAGCAGAATTTGGTTCTCCTGCTGAGACAGTAAGGAATGTGTCTGAGGCAGGTGCCATGTAGAAATTTGTGACACACTGCGCAGGAGTGGGTACCAGTGTTGGTGAGGCCAGTCTGGAGCAATCAAAATCATGTTTGGTTTGTCCTGTTTGACTTTTAGTAGAACTTTGGAGAGCAGAGGCAGAGGGGAAAGGCATAGACTGATAGGTTTTTCCAGCTGAAGGACAGAGCATCCACTTTCCAGGCTTTTTTGTGAGGTGTTCTTGTGCAAAATTTGTCCAATTGGTAGTTCTGGGGTGAGGCAAAAAGATCTATGTTTGGGCTCCCCCATTTGCATGTCAACATGTTGAAAATCCGTGGTTCCAGTTTCCATTCATGTGGGTCCATGAGATTTCTGCTTAGTTCGTCTGCCAGAATATTCAGCTTTCCTGGCAGGAACTGAGCTTGCAGTTGTACTTGGTAGCTCAAGGCCATGTTCCACAATGCCATGGCTAGTCTGCAGAGGGGGTTGGAATGTGTACCCCCCCTGCTTATGTACCACATAACCATGGTGTTGTCCATCTTTACCATTAGTTTTCCTGGTTGAAGGTAGTCCTTGAAGGCTGCCAGAGCATTCTGTACAGCTAGCATTTCTTTTTGATTGATATGAAGGTGCATTTGATTTGGGCTCCATTTGCCCTGAATGCACTTCCTTGCCAGATGAGCCCCCCATGCATAGTCTGATGCGTCTGTAGTTAGGGTTTGGGCGGCAGGGGGTGGCGTGAATGGCAGTCCCTTGTTTTGGTGGCAGGCCTCTGCCCACCATAGGAACACTAGGTGCAGGCACAGTATGATAGGAATCATTGTTTCCAGGCTGTGACAATGTTGACTCCATAAACTTTTTAAGTACCACTGAAGTTTCCTCATATGCAGTCTTGCATATGGAATTAGAAGAATGCAGGAGGCCATGAACCCCAAGGCTTGCAGTATTTGTCTTGCAGATAGCAGGGTTTTTGTGGCCAACTGTTTGAAGTAAGTCACCAAATGAATTTGCTTTTCTGGCATAAGGAAAACCATCTGGGAAGTTGTATTCAAGCTTGCACCCAGGAATGTAATTTTTTGAGAGGGTACCAGTTGTGATTTTTTTTCATTTATGGTGTACCCTAGACAAGTTAGAACCCTTTTTACAAACACCAGATGTTTTAGAAGAATGGCCTGGTTTTCTGCCTGAATTAGACAATCGTCCGGGTATGAATATATTTGAATATTTCTTTGCCTGCAAAATGCAATTACTGGAGCCAGGCACTTTGTGAATACCCTGGGCACAGTAGACAAGCCAAAGGGCAGTGCAGAGAACTGATAATGCAAGTAGCCTGCTTTGAAGCGTAGGTACCTTCTGCAAGATTCCCTGATTGGGATATGCAGGTAAGCCTCTTTTAAATCTAGAGTCGTCAACCAGGCATGCTTGCGTAGCATAGGAAGTAACTGGTGAAGAGTCAGCATCTTGAATTTTGGAATGTCCAGAAAGGTGTTTGGAGTAGACAGGTCCAGAATTGGACGCCATGATTTGTCTTTTGTGGGTACCAGGAAAAGCCTGGAATAGAAACCTTGTCCCTTTTCCTCTTCTGGTACTAGTTGAATAGCCCCCATGTTTAGGAGGGAAAGTACTTGTTTCTGAGCCTCTGCCCACTGATTTGGGGGCATGTCTGGCCACCTGTTTGGAGTTGGCAACATGTGGAAATGGAATCTGTATCCCTGGGACACTATATTTAAAACCCATTTGACTTGGGTTATAAGTTGCCAATTTTTTGCATGAAGAGCCAATTTTCCCCCCAAAGGGGCGGCTAAGAGGTAAGTGCTTGGTAATTTTAAAGGAAAGTCATTGAGACTGTTTATCATAGGGTGGAGTCTTGTTATTTCCAGATTTGGAAGTGGAAGCACCCCACTGCTTAGTTCTGAAAGTCCCTTGGGACTGAAACCTGGTGCTTTTGGAATGTCTGGGTTTGGCGTGAGTGGTTCTGGAAGGAGCTGGAAAGACCAGTGCCTACTAAATCTAGGAGGTTGTACTTGTAAGAAATCTTTCACAGTTTGCATATATTTAGCTTTATCTTCCATCTTTTTTAGAACTTCTTCAGCCTTATTGCCAAACAGACGGTCCTGCTGCAAAGGAGCATCCAACAGTTTTGCTTTAACATGATCAGGCAGAGATTGCTCCTTAAGCCAAGCATGCCTTCTAAGTACAGACCCAGTAACAGCAGCCCTGCAAGAGGCCTCTAAAGAATCAAAACCACATTGTAAAGTATGTTTTCCAACTTGTTCAGCTGAATGCAATAAATCCTGTAAATCTTTATTTTCCACACAGTCAGAAATCAACATAATTTTCTGTTTAAGCAGTCCCATTATATGCTGTTGATATTTTAGCATATGGAATTGACAGTTTAAAGCTCTGATTGCCAAGATTGCCGAAGTATAAACCTTTTTACCCCATCTATCCAGCGCCCTGGAGTCTCTATCAGAAGGGGTAGAATTTTTATCAGCAGAAGCCTTAATGCCCTTGGGCCCTTGAGAAATGGTTTCAGGGTCTGCAACAGGATTTTTGAAAAGGAATGTGTGGGACTCAGGAACCATGTAGTAACTGTCTGGTTTACTAGGGGCCGGAGGCAAGGAATCAGGGGCCAAACTGAATTCCGAAAACACATCAACAATGTCCATCACAGGAGGTATAGCCAAATGCCTATGCTGAGGAAGAAGAAAGAAATCCCTAAGCCTCTTTTTGGATTCAGAAAAATCCTGACTTTCCCAGTGAAAATGCTTCCTTAAGGTATGTAACGTTTCCCCCCAAAAAAAGATCCTCAGGGGGAGAAGCAAAGGGAATGGAATCCTCTGCATCAGAGTCCTCATAACTAGGTATGGACAAATCCAGGTCATTAGAAGAGTCAGAAGCAACAGAGTCCTGTTCAGAATATTCACAGTCAAGTTCAGCCCTAGGCCTCTTAGAAGGGGGGGGGGGGTTAACTACCCCTGATTAGAGTAATTAAATCTTCAGCCATTTGATCATTTGTTTTTTAGGCATAGGGGCCTGAACATGTGGCCTGGCCATCGGTTTTTTAGACACAGATTGAGATTTAGGCCTTAGTATTGAAGGTGGAGTCGGTTTAATATGCAAGTCTGTAGGCCTGAATACACCCTCAGAAGCCGATGCCTGCACAGCGGCTCCAGACGCATCCAAGGTAGAGACATCCATGGGTTCCATAGGTGAAGTATCTCGCAGCATACCGAACTCTGAATGGGTCTCAGTGGCCTGCGAATCAGAAGTAGCGGGTATCAGGGGCTACGAAAGCGCCTCACTGAGTACCGGTGAACTGGCGACTGGCTTAGGAGAAGCGTCGTCGGCAGTTTTGGACCTCAACGGCCTGTCTCTGTCTTTTTCTTTGCTTTTTTTCAGTAGTCCGGTAGTCGGATGGCTAACAGACGTCAGTTCTGGATAATTAAACCGAGAAATAAATATTTAGAAGCAAAACTATACAGACGACGGATAGTGCGCAGATTAAATAAAGCACAAAAACGACAGCAAGGTACGTCGTGGTCAGGGCCTAGGCAAGGAATACAGTATAAATGAAAATCCTTATGAGGTATTTGCTTCCCACAAGTAATACAATTATTAACTTTTACTGACATCGGTAAGGAGCAAGAAAAAGTTTCCCCAACGGAGTACTTAGCTTTTAGTTGAAGACTTCAGTTCTGAAAACGAAAATTTCAGGAGTCGGCTGATCGGCACTTGCGAACTGCTTCTGCTTCGGGCACTACGCGGCAAGAAAGTCTGATTTAATGGCATCGGCTGCATGTTTTATACCCCTGATGCCCTGACGTCATGGAAGAAGCGACAGAAACCAACGCAGGACCCAAGACTTTGTTAATCAGGCCGACTGAGGGCAACCTGCCAGCAGATTACCCAAATGTAATGGACTGCAACAGTGAAACACGAAGAACATCCATAGCGACACAATTTCAGTTGCAAACATTATACATTCCAAAATGTGCTGACTCAACTGCAGCTGCAAACATTATGCATCACTTTTAACATATCCATTCACTGTTAGTCAATGATTACACAGCTCATTCATATCCTGCCTTCTTTTAAACATTGTTCCTCCTCCGCATGTATTGATCCCACATTCCCATTTTTTCCTATGTAATTTGCTCCTACCTTTTCTACAGATCCCCAGTTCCAGTTGTTTTAACTGTTACTATTTTCACTAATTCTAGTACAGCTGGTTTAGACTTTGATTTCCATTTTCTAGTAATTGCTTTTTTTTGACAGCCACCATAATTAGACTCAGTAAGGCCTTAACTGTATCTGGGCATTTACGATTCTGTAAATACCTCAAAATTAATTTCCTTAGTTACAGCAATTTGCTCACCCAATATCTCTGACAGAGTAGTCTGCAGGGAATCTTTAAAGTCTTCCAACTCATTACATTCCCAGAAAATGTTCCCAATTACCTCTTTCTTCCCCATCACACCTCCAACATTTGCTGTCTACTAGAGGAACAATTCTTTGGAGTCTACTTGGAGTATCAAAATACCTATGTAAACACTTCCAAGCAAAGATCCTAAATCTTCTAGACTTTGTTGCATATTTGGGAGACATACATATACAGTACAGTTGTGTACACTTACCATAAATGTAGATGTTCGAGTGTCTTCACTGTTGCAGTCATGACTGTAGGGTTCTCCCCTGCCGGCAGGCAGTCCTCGGTCTGCCAGAATCCCAAAGTCTGGGTCCGGCATCGGCTGTTCAGCCATGCTCCCTGACGTCAGAGCGCCAGGAGTACAAAGCTGACAGCAGACACCATGTTCTCCAGTTTTTCTTGCCCCCGATGTCAGAAGTTCCAAAATGAGTAAGGTCCCATACCCTTTGCAAATACACCTCAGAAGAAGGGTGAAAAAAGGAACCACACAAAAGAAAAAATAAGAGGGGACAGGAGGGAGGGAAACCCAGACTGCAACAGTGAAGAAACTCGAACATCTACATTTATGGTAAGTGTACACAACTGTACTATGTTCATCGTGTTTCACTGTTGCAGTCATGACTGTAGGGTAGAATCCCAAAGCAGAGTGAAAGGGAGGTGGTCATAAAGTAGAGGGGGCGGCTATAAGACCCTGCAAGACTGCAGAAGCAAAGCCTGCCCTAGACTTAGAGTAGAGAGGTAGATTGTAGTGCTTGGAAAAAGTATGCACTGAACTCTAAGATGCAGCTTCCAAAATGTCTTTGGTAGGAACTCCCCTGAGGAAGGCAGCTGAAGTGGCAGCAGCTCTGGTAGAGTGAGTCCTTATACTCCCTGGGATTTGCTTTCCATGGTGTGAATAGCAAAATCTGATTCCATGAGCAATCCATTTAGAAATTGTCTGTTTTGAAATGGCTTTACCTTGGGAACTTGAAGCATAAGAAACAAACAATTGCTCTGATTTCCTGATGTCCTTGGTTCTGTCCAGGTAAAAACGTAGTTGTCTGTGTACGTCCAAAGAATGTAAGATCCTTTCCCCTTTATTTTGAGGAGTGGGGAAAAAAGTTGGCAAGTGAATAGTTTGATTTAAAGCCACTTTGGAAACCACCTTAGGCATGAAAGTAGGATTAGTCCTTAAAGACACCCTGTCTTGATGAAAAATAACATAAGGTTCTACAGCCATAAGAGCTTGCAACTCTGAAACTCTTCTGGCAGAGGTCAGAGCTAACAGGATGGCTGTCTTCCAAGATAAAAACTTGATGTCAGATGTGGCAGCAGGCTCAAAAGGAGGTAAGGTGAGCTTTTCCAAAACATAGTTGAGATCCCAAGCAGGAATGGGAGGAGATCTAGGGGGCCTTAAGTTCTTAGCTCCCCTGAGAAACTGTCTCATGAGCTGGTGGGAAAAGATTGGAGGGTCTGTATTATAATGAGCAGAAATAGCAGAGGCATGAATCTTTATGGAAGAGAAAGAGAGACTCTTATGTAAGAGGTCTGTCAAGTAAAGTAAAATCTGAGGAATGTTAGGAATAAGAGGATCAGAATCCTGAGCCTGCATCCAAGAACAAAATCTTTTCCATTTTCCTGCATAAGATTTTCTAGTGCTAGGACGTCTGGTTTCTAAAATGACACCCATAACCTGCTTGGGTAGGAGAGAATGATTCAAAGATCCTGGATTAACCAGGCTGCCAGGCTGAGAGTTTTGACATGGGAGTGTAGAACCTGACCCTGGTGTTGGGACAGAAGGTTTGGAGTCTGTGGTAAAACCCAAGGGGGCTCCAGACAAAGGTTTTTCAGTGTTGGGTACCAAAACTGTCGAGGCCAATTTGGGGCCAGCAAGACTATCATCTTGGGCTTGTCCTGTTTGATCTTTAATAATACTCGAGGAAGAGGCGGAAAGGCATATCCCGAGAGGTTTCTCCAACTGAATGATAGTGCATCCACTTTCCAAGCTTTTTCGTGGAAAGTCCTGGTGCAACAAATCTGTAGTTGATGATTGAGGTGGGATGCAAAGAGGTCTATGTGAGGACATCCCCAGACTGCAGTAATCATCTTGAATATTTCGGTGTCCAGCATCCATTCGTGTGGGTCCGAAAGATTTCTGCTCAGACTGTCTGCCAGGTAGTTTTGCTTCCCTGGTAGAAATTGTGCTTGAAGGTCCAGATTGCAAGCTAGAGCTGTGTTCCAAAGATCCATGGCTAGTCTGCAAAGGGGATAGGAATGAGATCCCCCTTGCTTGTTTAGGTACCACATAACTGTGGTGTTGTCTGTCCGTATTAGTAGTTGTCCTTTTTGTAGAAGATTCCTGAAGGCCAATAGAGCTTTCTGTACTGCTAACATTTCCTTTAAATTGATATGCAGGTGCTTCTGATCCTTTGTCCAAAGACCCTGCAGACAGTTGCACTGAAAATGGGCTCCCCATGCATAATCTGAGGCGTCCGTGGTCAGAATCTGAGTGGCAGGAGGCAGACAGAAGGGTTTTCCTTTGTTTAGAGTACATGCCTTGGACCACCAAAGGAATTCCTTTTGAAGACAAGCCAGGATGGAGATCAGTATGTCTAAACTGTGGCAATGCTGAGACCATACACTTTTTAGGTACCACTGTATTTTCCTCATATGTAGTCTGGCATATGGTACGAGAAGGATGCAGGAGGCCATGTAACCCAAAGCCTGCAGGAATCTCCTTGCAGATAGCCGAGTTAAAGTTGCCAAGGTTTTGAAAGTTGAGGCCAGCTGTAATTGTTTTTCGTATGTCAGAAATGCCATCTGGTCTGTTGTGTTTAGAGAAGCGCCCAGAAATATTATCTGCTGAGAGGGTGTCAAATTTGACTTTTTTATGTTTACAGTGAATCCCAGGAACTTGAGAAGATTCTGAACAAACTCTAGATGCTGAAGTAAGACATCCTTGCTGTCTGCCTGAATAAGACAGTCGTCCAGATAAGGGTAAATTTGAATTCCCTTGAGTCTGCAATAAGCTACTACTGGAGCCAGGTATTTGGTAAAGACCCTGGGCGCAGTAGACAATCCAAAGGGCAGCACAGAGAATTGATAGTGCCTCGATCCGGCCTTGAACCTGAGGTATTTTCTGCACTCCTGCCTGATGGGAATGTGTAAATATGCCTCCTTTAAATCCAAAGTCACCATCCATGCATTTTTGGTCAGCATTGGAAGTAGCTGCTGTAGAGTAAGCATCTAGAATTTTGGTATCTCTAGAAAAGTGTTCAAGACTGACAGATCCAGAATGGGTCTCCATGAATTTTGCTTCCTGGGGTCTAGAAAGAGCCTTGAGTAAAAACAGTGTCCCATTTCTGAAAGTGGAACTAATTCTATGGCTTTCAGAGCCAAGAGAGCTTCCACCTGGTTTAAGGCCTCTGACCATTGATGTTTTGGAAGATCTGGCCATCCGCTTGGCCTTGGAAGGGTATGAAAATGGAATTTGTAACCTCTTGAAACTACATCCAGAACCCACTTGTCTTGGGTTATATGAGTCCAGTTTAGGTGAAAAAGAGAAAGTTTTCCTTCGAGAGGGGCTTCCAGGCAAGAAGTTCCTGCAGCCCAACAGAGGGAGTCATTGAGTCTGTTTCCTATGAGTTTGCGACCTGTCCTCTCCTCCCCTAGGGGTGGAAGCAGTCCACTGTCTTGGTCTGTAAGAGGCTTGCGTTTGAGGCCTTCTTTGGGAGCGTCTGTATCTACCCCTCTGAGGCCTGTCTGAATTGGGAAAGGACCACATTTTTGTAGGCCAATTCCTACTAAATCTGGGTGGCTGTACTTGTAAGAAATCTTTAACCGTTTGCATGGATTTTGCCTTGTCCTCCATCTTTTTAATCACCTCTTCAGCTTTAGATCCAAACAAAACATTATGCTGAACAGGAGCATCCAATAATTTAGCTTTTACTTGATCTGGCAAATTTTGTTCCTTTAACCAAGCATGCCTTCTAATTACTGTGCCAGAGGCTGCAGCCCTACAAGAAGCCTCTAAGGCATCATATCCACAGTGTAAACCATGCTTCCCAATTTGTTCAGTGGTATGCATTAAGTCATGCAACTCCTTATCTGCACAGGCGAAAATGGAAGTAAGCTTCTGTTTTAGAACACACAGGAGAAATTGCTGGTATTTCAGCATGTGAAACTGACAGTTTAAAGCCGTAATAGATAAAGTAGCAGAAGTGTATACTTTTTTGCCCCATCTTTCTAAAGATCTGAAATCCTTCTCAGTGGGAATGAGGTTTTTAGCAGAAGTGGCCTTTACTCCCTTAGGACCCTGAGAAATGGTTTCAGGGTCAGCAGTAGGGTTCTTGTATAAAAACTGGTGTGAATCAGGAACCCTGTAGTACCTATCAGGCTTAACAGGAGCTGGAGGAAAAGAATCAGGAGTTAAGTTAGCCTCCGAAAAAGCATCATCCACAATATCCAAAATAGGAGGAATAGCCAGGGGTCTATGTTGGGGAAGAAGAAGAAAATCCCTTAGTCTTTTCTTAGATTCTGAATACTCCTGTCCTTCCCAGTGAAAGTGTTCCCTCATTTCATTCAAGGTTTCCCCAAAAGAGAAATCCTCAGGGGGAGAAGCTGAAGGAATGGATTCCTCAGCATCAGAATCCTCATAAGGAGGGAAAGAATATTCCTGGTCAGAGGAAGAAACTGAAGAAACAGAAGCCTGATCAGAGGAGTCATAATAAACTTCTTGCCTTGGCCTTTTATCTGGAGGGGGATGTGAACCCCTAATCATAGTAAGTAAGTCCTCCGCCATCTTGAGTAACTGTTTTCTGAGACTTGGGAGCCGGATGAGAAGGGGCCTGGGCTGCAGTCTTTGATTTGGAAGGAGTCTTTGCCTTTGTCTTTGCCTTTATTATAAGCTGAGTAGGCCTGAAAACCCCTTCGGAAGCCGGTACCTGCACAGCGGCTCCAGACCCATCCGAATGAGCATTGTCCGAAGGTCCTGAAACAGAAATATTCAAAGGCCTAATTGGCTCCTCGTGGGAGTCCGTTTCGGCTATCGGTTCCGAAATGGCCGACGACAGGGGCTGCAAAAGTGCCTCACTGACGACGGCCGAACCTGAAGCTGGCTCTGCTTGTGCGATATCGTCTGATTTGGACCTCGGAGGCCTGTCTTTATCCTTGCGTTGTTTGTGAACTCCGGTAGTCGGAACCGTATCCGACGACATTTTGTAATTAAAACGCCTACTGAAGTAATGAAATGCAAAATCATACCTTCGTTTAATAGTACGTTGTTTGAATCTAGCACAAAACCGACAACTAGCTATGTCATGGTCAGGGCCTAAGCAAGGAATACAGTAAGAATGAAAATCCTTATGAGGTATTTGCTTCCCACATGAAATACAATTGTTAACTTTTTCTGACATCGGACTGGAGCAAGAAAAAAGTTTCCCCAATGGGGTACTTAGCTTTGTAGTAGGAGAAGAAAGTCTTTGGACTGAAGATTGTTTAGAAAAAATTGTCAGGAGTCAGCCGACCGGCACTTGCGAACTGCTATCACCACACGGCAAGAAAGACTGGAGAACATGGCGTTTCCTCCCACATCCCAAAGACATGCTGTAGGTGGATCGGACACTCTAAAATTGGCCATAGGTGTGAGTGTGTGTGTGTGCGCCTTCTGTGGAAGGTTGGGTGCCGGGCTGGCAACTCGACACCGTAAAACTCCACTGCCAATCATGAGTGGACAGGTGATCTGCTGTGGCGACCCCTAACTGGGAAAAGCTGAAAGAAGAACATCCTTTTCTACTTTGAATTACAAGTTTCTACTTTTGCTATGTATATAAGCCTAAACTGTGTAGCTGTGAAATACCCCATTCAAAGCGGGTAATCCCAAACCACCTTGCTCTACTGGTAGAATCAGCTTATCCCACTTGACTTTTGCCATCTTCCCCTCCCAGATAAAATCCTTCAGCCCTTTATTAATTGCTATCCACAACTTCTCCTCTGGTTGATAAAAATATGCTTGACCTTTGTATAAAACTAAAGGGACTAAAAACATGTTTGCTGCTTGTATCTTGCTATCCATATAACAGAGCTTCCAGTTTCTCAGTTTTTGTATTATCTTTTGTTTAGTCTCTTCCTACATATCCTTAGCTGCCACCCTAGAATCCTCTTCAATCCATACTCTTGAGTACTTCATTTTATCATGTCTCCATAAATATGGATATTGCTAAACCAATTCATGCATGGGTACATAATTTACAGCTATTGGCTTTGTTTTAGATTCATTAATTTTGTATGCCCCCTCAAAAAACTGAAACTGCCTGAAAATGTTCCACAACACTGAAATGTCTTTTTCTGGTTTTATCAGGTATAAAATAATGTCATCTGCACAGACAACTTTTCTTGACTACTATACCAATTATATCCTTAATTTCTGAGTCCCTTATTTTCTTTGCCAGTGGTTCTAAATATAATGCAAACAACAAAGGGAAAGAGGAAACCCCAGCCTAGTTCCGCTGCTCAAGCAGAAATTATCAGAGAGGAACCTACCCACTTTAATTTTCACCTCCAATCCCTCATATATCCTCCTAATCCTAAATGACCTTATAATTTTTATAAGCAAATGCAAATGCTTCAACTGCCTTGCTCACAAACTCCCAGCTTACTCTGTCAAATGCTTTCTCTGCATCAAGACGAAACAATAGTTTTATTTTCTTACATTCTGCTTCCCTCTTATGGGTCAATCTTGTGCACATAGGCACTGTCCGTTTTAAAGCAACAGGCCTCGTCAGACATCCTGAAATTTTTAGAAAATACGTCAATCACATGCACTCTACCAAAAAAGAGAACAATATCCAAAAGACACAAAACCTGAAGAACTCTCAAACACTACAAAAGTAATACTAAAGATATGACAGTATAAAACTACAAAGAACTTTTTTTTGTAACAGGTAGGGGATGACAGAGGGAAGAAAACTTCTCAGGAGACTCTTTATAAAGGTTTTAGTAAAAATATTAAGTCAAAGGCAAGAAATCCCCCTAAAACACAATACTACCTATCCAAGGGCCTAAAAACTTAAGGCAATAGTAGAGATTTTTGAAAAACATAGACTTAGCAGTCACTGAGCCCTCGCGGAGCACATCTGATCTTTTCAGGCAGCAAACAAGATCTGAGGTATTGCAGAGGATGAGAGAGAATCATGGGTAGGGGATGAATCTGAGCCCCAGACCCACAAGCTTGGAAAAAAAACATAGAGGTTGGATTTGATTGGTTCCATGAGTCAGATGGATAAGACAACATTGGATAATTTTTTTTATCTTTAGAATAGGAGGAGCTGTGGTGCAGACTGAAATTCTTATCCTTTTGGAAAACCATGTTAAGACTCCAAACAGATAAGAACTTGTAATTCTGAAACCCTTCAAACTGAAACAGCTACTTTCTAAGACACAATTTTCAAAGGAAATTAACAGGTTCAAAAGGACATTCTACAAGAGATTTCACAGCTTTGAAAAGGGGGGGGGGGGTTCTTTTGAGGAGCAAGATGAAGAATGGCCTTTAAGAACAATTTCACAACAAGCTAAAGAGGTATGGAACATTTCCAAGTGAACCAAAATCCCAGGGAAGGCATGCTGATTAAGCAGCATGATAACATTTTGTCACAGGAATATATAAGACCATTTGCAAGGAAAAGAGAAGTGCATTTCAAGGCAACTGAGAAACTGACCTTGAGGTCTATAACGACCATTTGAAAGTAGATTAAAGAAATTCTGAATAGTTACTATTTTGAACTTTCTTACTTTAAGAAATTACTTTGGACTGAACAGATCAAGCAGATTGTACCTGGTACTGTCCTCTCTCTTTGTGAAGAGGAAGAATCTTCCATGAGTAATAACTCACTGATTATTACACAAAAAGCTCTGTCTCTATCAATTTTGGCTGGACTTGTGCACAGAATTAGCCTTGCTCAGTTACCAGAGACCTTGACACTCCAGCAAAGGCTTGGCAAAAAAGTCTTGACAGAAATTCTATTCTGCAACCCAAGATCTAAACTCATCTTAACTTAGCATCTGCAGAGATCTTCTCAAAGACGCTTAGAAAGATTTTTCTTAGCTGAAGCTTTTTTTCATTGCTCATGTAAGTAATGATATATCAGGGCCAAAAAAAAAATCCTTTAACAGCAACAGATGGCAGGTCTGATCATGGCAACAGTATAATCTGGGTAAGCTAGATAAGACAGATCTTTCATCTATTCATGTATTGCATCCATAACAATTAACACAACAGATATTTATTAGAAAGTACAGCATGATAATGACTTACATCTATATACTGAGACAATACAGAAACATACAAAAATCCTAAACATTTCAGACTCAGAATCCTTTGGCCATTACTTCTGTAGCAGAAAAAGCTGTTACTCTGTAGCATTCTTTTCTAAAATCAGCAATGACGTTCACAATATTTACAGCTCTGATAGCCATACTGTCAGAATGAAAAAAAGAAGTTATGTCTTACCATAACTTTCCATCTGTGTTGTTGATCTTCTTCCATTCATCACTGATGGGTTCAGTTCCGAGCACTCAGAACCGAGTCGGCCTAATACCAAGCTCTAGTACACCAAAAACTCTCGAGCTAAGCTGCCACCCACAATGCCCTTCTCCCAGTTACCTCAGATCGAGTTTGCATGCAACATATAAAATAAAAGCAGAGGCCATTGCTGCACAGAAACTCTGAAACACCACAAGGACCCATAAGATCCACCAGGAGCCTTTGGTAGGGGACACAGGGCGGGTGTGATGAATGGAAGAAGATTAATAACACAGATGGAACATTATGGTAAGACATAACTTCTTTATCTGATGTTGTTAATCTTCTTCCCATTCATCAATGATGGGACAGAATCCTAAGCTACTTGAAAACCTGGGTGGCCCTTATGGAAGAACCTTCCTGAAAACCATTTAGCCGAAGGCCGCTCTTCCCCTGGAGACCAAATCCAATTTGTAATGTTTCATGAAAGTATGGTGTTTAGCCCAAATGGCTGCTGCGCAAATGTCCATAGAAGCCCTGGAGTGAAAAGCAACAGAAGTTGCAATGGCTCTCTTTGAATGAGCTTTGATATTAACAGGTTTAGGTTCATTCGCCAGTGAGTATGAAAAAGTAATACAATCTCTGAGCCATTTTGATAAAAAGACTTTTGATACGGCACATCCCATTTTTGGACCAGAAAAGGAGATGAAAAGTTGATCCAACTTGCGGAAAGATTTAGACCTGTCCAAGTAGAAACATAATTGTCTGTGTACGTCCAATGAATGTAGACAGTATTCTCCTTTATTGGAATAATCCGGAAAAAGCACAGGGAGCTCAATGGACTGGTTAACAGAGAAGTCAGACACCACTTTGGGAAGGAAAGATGGATTAGTATGAAGAGATACTCTGTCTTTATGGAAGATTAGATATGGACTCTTGATGCATAAGGTTTGTAATTCCATTATCTGTCTAGCTGATGTGACCGCTACCAAAAACAGAGATTTCCATGATAGGAATTTAAGGTCACATGTTGCAGCAGGCTCAAAAGGGGGTAGAGAGAGAGACTAATACCAGAGAGAGATTCCATGTCTCTACTGGCCGCCTGATTGGGGGTCTGCTATTGAAAACTCCTTTGAGAAAGGTCTTGCAAAGGTGGGTGGAGATAAGAGGAATGCTATCTGAACAGTTATAGCTGACAAGTGGACTCGAATAGCAGAAGCTGATGTCCCATTGTCAAACATCTCAGAAAGGTAGTGAAGTATAAAAGCTGCAGGAGTTGAAAATGGGTCTAGCATCTGATTATTAGACCAGATAGCGAACCTTTTCCACTTATCTCTGTAGAGCTTCCTGGTGGATGGTTTATGGGAGGCCAGAATAATACCGCAAATGGGTGAGGAGAGAGTTTCCTGCCTGGTGACTAACGGAAGTGCAGAAACCAAGCTGTCAGCTTGAGAGTGGACAGATTTAGGGGAGTCAACCCTTGGGGGTGAGAGATTAGGTCTTGACGAGTGTCCAGGATCCATGCAGTATGTAATAGGTGAGGCCGGAGGTAGGAGAACCATATTTGCCGAAGCCAAAATAGGGCAATGAGGATCACTTGGCATCTCAACCAAATTGCTTTCTTTAAAAATAGGGGTATCAAAGGAATTGGAGGATAAGCATAAAGGAGACCCTTGGGCCAACTGTGGGTCAAAGCGTCTCTCAGTGACTCCCCATCTGGGGGAAAGAGGGCAAAGAAGCTGTTGCATTTGTTGTTTGAAGGGGAAGCAAGGCTGGCCCCAACGGCTGAAAATTTCTGTTGCCACGTTTGGATTGAGAGACCACTCATATAGAAGGAGGATGCATCTGCTCAGCCTGTCCGTAATCACGTTGGAGCTCCCAGGGATATGCTTTGCTATAAGAAAGCAGTTAGAAGCCATCGCCCAATGCCAAATTCTCATGGCCTCTCAACACAGGGGGTAGGATTTGGTCCCTCCTTGTTTGTTTATGTACCAGACTACTGACATACTGTCTGATTGGATTGCAATTGTTCCCGATGGAAGGAGTGGATGAAGTGCCTACAACGCCAACAGCACCACTCTCAACTCCAGAACGTTGACATGCAAGTTGGTCTCCAAGCTGGATGACGTGCCTTGGACTGCCTTTCCCTGAAAATGGTCCCCCCACCCTATCAGGGAAGCATCCGTGGTCACCATGGCATTGGGTTGAGGGGTCTGGAAGGGGCGACACCAAAGAATTTCATCTGCCCTCATCCACCAAAGAAGATCTTGCAGGAATTGGTGATGAGGATCTGTGAGTTTAGAGGATGAAGATTTGACACCCACTGGGACAAAAGGAGCCATTGTAACAGACTCGTATGCAATCTTGCCAGAGGAACATAGACCCCAGAGCCTGTAGAACTTCCCTTGCTGACACCTTCCTTTGACAAAGTATCACTTGCACTTGTAATCTTAACCTTTGAAGCCTGTGAGGCGGGAGAGACACCTGGCTTGTTTAAGTATTGAATGCTGCTCCTATAAATTCCAATAACTGGGTAGGATGAAGATTGGATTTTTCCCAATGGACTGTGATGCCTAGAAACTCCACCAGTGCGAGAGTGTAGCGGAGGGCCATGATCAGTAGGCGCTTGGTGGGGGAGGAGAGGAGCCAATCGTCTACATATGGAAACACCTGGAATCCCTGAAATCTCAGATGAGCTGTTACTACTGCTAGGCATTTCGTGAACACTCTGGCGGCAGTTGAGAGACCGAATGGCAGCGCTCTGAATTGGTAATGATTGGCTCCTACCTGGAAGTGAAGGAGTCTCCTAGAGCGCTTGTCCATTTTGATGTGGTAATACGCATCCCAGTGGTCTATCGAACACATCCAAACACCCTCCCGAAGAAAGAGGAGAATGAATTGTATCGTGACCATGCGGAATTTGGTTTTTACCACTGACTTGTTTTAGTTGGCTGAGATACAAAATGGGTGTTCAGTCCCCGGTCTTTTTGGCACCAAAACGAATCTTGAGTAGAAACCAGATCCGCATTGGTCTGGGGGACTGGTTGGATGACTCGTTTCTGACACAGCTTTCTTATCTGTGAAGCAGCCTCTTTCCTTTGTCTGGGTGGAACATCGGAAAGGTATTTTGAAAGTTTTGGGCAAGATATTAGAGGGATGTAATAGCCTCTGGAAATTATTCTCTGCACCCACCGATCTTTTGTAATAGAGTGTCAGGCAGTTTGGTGCAGAGAAAAATGAGACCCGACTGCTTCCAGAAAAGAGCAATTGGGCAGCGCTTCAGGAGCGCTAACGTCATCCAGAGAAAGAATCCCTGGAGTCTTGATTTTGGGGAACCCCCTCTGCCCCTAAAGGGGCATCTTCCATCATTGGAACCCCCTCCGCCTCTGGGGGAATCCTCACCATGTGCAGTGTGGAAAGGGCCTTGAGATTTTTTTGTGCCATATCTTTCCACTCCTCTGGTTCCTGGAGAAAGAGCGCTGAGGTTTGGAAAAACATAGGCCAATGGCAGACAAGGTATTTGTGTCTTGTTCGCACCTGGCCAGTGTGTCCTTCACTTTAGAACTGAACAAAGCAGACTGTTCAATAGGGATGTTCAAAAAGGAAGACTTGAAGGAGTCCGCAAAATCACAAATGCGCATCCAGGCATGGCGTCTCATAACTACGCCTGCACCCGCAGCTCTAGCCACCCATTCAGTTGCTTGGGACAGCAACCTCATGGATGAGTTGGAGATTGACTCTAGGGCTGCAAGCTGAGAAGCAACTTTGCCGCGTGCCCCATCAGAAACTTGATCCGCATGGGCTCCAGAAAGGTTCGAGATGAGATCCCTTTGGAGCCTTGTAAAATGTGCCAAGTAATTCAGAGACCTGACTGCAAAGGTCACTGAAGCAAAAACTCGCTTCCCTAATCTGTCCACCACCCAGGACTCTCTGTTGGGCGGGTGGACAGTAGGACTTTCCACCGAAGGGTCCTTTTTTGTGACAGCTGCCACCACCATAGTGTCTACTGGCAAGCCTCTAGACCAGTGAGGCTGTTCCTCTGGTGGGGAAAGAATTTTGTCCAGTATCCGGGGAATGGCCTCAACAGAATCAGAGTTCTTCCACACATGCTGCATGATGAGCTGGACTAACTCATCAGCAGATAGGGTCACACAAGAAGTAGAAGGTCGAGAGCGGAAAGCCTGCAGGAAGACGGACTCCTCAGAGGAAGGATTGGAGGGCTTCCAGTCACCCCTCTGCTTCAATATTTCCAGGATGTCTCCAAAGGAGACATTGTCAGGGGGTGACCATGGGGACCCCTCCCCATCATTGTAATCCATATCCTCAGTGAGGGACTCCTCCGGGGAGTCAAGGTGTTTCCTCTTACATGCCTTCTTCCGAGGAGGTTCTTCAGTGGGAGCGTCTGAAGAAGACTTGGAAGGGAAATTAGCCTGGACAGGGGTTTTCTGAGGCTTGTGCTCTCGGTGTCCTGGGGAGGTGGCCCGTGGTAGCTGTAGCTCAGAGGGAGCAGAGGGAAGATCTGACGTAAGAGGAGTGCTTCTAGAAGCAAGCACTGACTCCATCACCCAGAAAGCTGGTCCGGCCAAAGAGGAATGGGAGCCCGGAACTGAGGAAGACAGTCTCGGAACCGGGGTCGCGGCCCACTCCCGGGGACAGAGCCTCAAGCAAGACTGGGGCGGGTGCCACTCCCAGATCCAAGGATGGAACAGATAAAAAACTTGGAACCATACTGGGAACCGAGGTTTCCACCCCCCAACCATGAGACTGAGGAAGGGTTGGCTCCGTAGGAACCGAAACCCAAAGGGGGGGGGCCTTCGAAGCTTCAGACAGAGTTACTGTCGGCGCCGAAGAAAGGGTTCCCACCAAGGACGTCGGAACTATGGGCCTCAGAACTGAAGGATCCGAGGGAGGAGAATAACTGTGAGTCATGGGGGCAATAGACCCAAAACCCGAAGTGGGATGGGTTTTTGGAAAATTTGTAATCCCTTTGGCTGTCAACAGCTGATCCAACAGGCGCACCACGTCCAATTCAGATAGACTCCTGGTGGACCGTAGAGACACTCTGGAAGGGGAGTCAGGTCAGTCCAAAAAAGGGCTATAAGCCTGGCCTAAAAAGGGGTCCAATGACGGGGAGTACTGGGTCCGTGGTGTTTGAAATGTCGGCACTGAAGATTCCAACTTGGAGACAAGAAGTAGGGGAACTAACGGTGCTGAGAAAGGACTCGGTGCGGAAGAAATGCTTGGAGTAGAAGTCATCATCGGCTCCGAGGGGATAGTTGGAACTGACTTTGGTGTGGTGAGGGGAGAGGTCAGTGCCGAGGTTACTGAAGACAATAATGTTGGAGTTGAAGTTGTTACTATAGTTGAGGTCGGTACCGTAGATGGTGCCGAAGGCAGCGCCGGCGTAGAAGTCATGGTAATGTCCACAGAGGCCACTGGAGCTGAGCTCAGAACCAGAATAGTCAGAGCCGAGAGAACAATCTTATGCTCCGTAGAAGACTTGTGGGCCTTATGTTTGTGGGACTTACCCTTATCATCAGCCGGTGAAGAGGGATCAGAATGTGGACGTTTCTTGTCCTTCAATTGAGGGGCTGAGACCTCCGACACAGAAAGGGCCTCTGAGAAAGGTGAAGATAGGTCTTTCAAGATAAGCTTGTTTTTCCTTTCATTCAACGTCCGCTGACTAAAGCTTAGATAACTCTGGCAAGGAGGTTTCACAGACAAGTGGGAAACCCCCAGACAAAAAACACAATCATCATGTAAGTCACTGTTGGGGAGTTTGCCATTGCAGGAAGTGAAATGTTTAAACCCCAAAGTCCCTTTTTTATCAGACATATCCAATACACGACCAAACAAATCCAAAAAAAGGTACAGAAGAGAAAGAGAGAAAAACAGAAATACCAACGATGGTATCACAGATACCACAAGGGTAGGAGAGGGCATTTATCAATGATGGTATGAGAGATACCCAAGGGTAGAGCTAGATATAGGAATAAGGTAGAAAAAGAGTTAGATCAGAAAAATTTTCAAAATATAATAAATTTTATAAAAATATGACACTTAGCTGGAGAGCTCGGAGAAACGTTGCTATATGGCTGTGCAGCAAACGAGATCTGAGGTAACTGGGAGAAGGGCATTGTGGGTAGCAGCTTAGGTCGAGAGTTTTTGGTGTATGTGAGCTTGGTATTAGGCCGACTCGGTTTTGAGGGTTTGGAACCGAACCCAGCAGTGATGAATGGGAAGAAGATTAACATCAGATCAATAGTTTTGCATATTCATAGATTGTTACTAGGCTAACGACCTGGGGGGCTTTTGTAAGCTTAGCCACATTTATCTAAAAGAATGATGATGTCCTGTATCCAAGTAGGACACTGAGGGCCAGGCATTTATAAGCTACCTCTGTCAATAAGGAACATGAGTGTCAGGCCCAGTGTAAATTTGCTACTCCCTATCCACTGGTCTAGGTTGCTCTTAAACTGGGTAACAGACAAACACAGCTTCACATGGATGGGAAGCCTGTTTCATAGGAGGGGCAATCTCTGGGACACATATCTGTCTCTCCAGCATGTTCTGTTTAAGTTGCAGACAAAATTCAGGTCCCTAGACCTTGTACTACTGGTACTCTTTGACTTACAAATATGCAAGAGATTCATAAGTGTGGGGGCTGCGGATGCCTTTTAAGCCAGGTATAGACTACGTCTCAACAATTTACATGAGACTGAGTAGAGTGAAAGGGCTTTAAGGTGCTCTACATAGGGCAGGTTTGCTATGCCTTGCATTTTTTTTTAAGTAACTTCTGAGGTCACTCTAGTTGCTGCATATGCCTGGTCAGGTACATAACAAAGGCAGCAGTGTACTCTATGACTGGTCTAATAAGGGTGTAGTACAGAGGGATAATGACCTCTCTGGCAAGTTGCGCAACATAAAAAGGATTTCCTTACCACTGTGGCCAAGTAGTGGTTGAAGGTAAGGCTACTGTCGCGTAGACAGACTCCTGACCACTAGGTTGACTCTTACAGATGTATTATCAACATGGTAAATGGGTAGGATGGTTGACTTCCCAAAGGGTACAATTATGCATTTCTTATGTTTAAGATATTGGCCGTGACACCATTTGTTAGAGATAGAATTTCTTGAAGAATGCTAGTACTTACAGGGGAGTCGATAATAACCCTCAGCTTGCAATCTTCTGCAAACTTAGTCAGCCATAAACCTTCAGCATTTGCTTACATTTCAGAGAAATAAGATGCCAAAAAGAAGTGGACCCAGTACTGAGCCCTGAGAGACTCTGCTAGTGACTGGCCTCTTTGTGAAGTTGGCCTGACCTATTTTGACCTCCTGGGTCCTATCAGTGAGCCAGATGGCTATCCAGCAGGTGATAAAAGGATTTATACATAAATTAGCGAGCTCTTCTATAATGCCTAAGTAGGGTACTGTATACACAGCCTTTGCCAGGTCGAACTAAGCTGTGTGCACAGTTTTAACTTCATCCAATGCTTTGGTGACCCCCTCAAAAAAGTCCATCAGATTTAAAAGGTATGACCATACTTTAACAAAGCCGAATTGTGATGGGTCCAGGGTTTGCAGGTTACCAATGTCCTCATTTACCGTGTCCATGATGATTCTTTCCATGGCCTTACATACGTGTCCGCTAAGACTTATGGGCCTGTAGTTACCTAGATCAGTATATGTACCAAACAACATAAACTCTACATCACTGGAAACACCTAAATAAACCTTTTGCCATCCTTAGCTGCTTCTAAGATCACCTGGTCAAATGGAGAGAGTGGAACTCAAACACCTTTTTAAATTCTTGAGATACTTGATAACAATTCTTTGTGTTTCTGAAATCTCTGAGGACTACTGTTCAGTCTGTAAAACAATCGATATTCAACGGTTCTATGTCTTCATGCAAGGGGAATGTGAAAAATACAAACTTCAGATGGTATAGTTCCTGCAACTTTAATAAAATAACTTTTTTTATTACACACATGTATTCATAACTCTAAACTGTCCACATTTTCATAGAATGTCCAGAGTTTTTCCTCATACTTTTGGTGTGTTCCTTATAAAACTTGTGTTTTTCTGGCAAATAACTGAGAACTGAAGTCACTAAATAATGATATACACTTGAGTTTCAGACTTCATAGCCTTCAGAAAATGCATGCTAACTCACATCATGTTATTCAAGCAGCTTTCTAAATTTATGAGCAACACTTACAATCTGTCCCTATTTTTACACTTTTATCCCCCCATTATTTTAGACTTTGTCCAGATTTCTTTCACTAAGAGGATGACAGATATAACTGTATGACATTCCAAACTGATTCCCGATCATATTTAAAAATATAGGAAAGCTAAAATGTTCTGTTGCAGGTAAATTCTCACTGATTTGTTTCTCAGAAATCTTACTCTCGTTCATTACCTTTAGTGAAAAACATTGTGTGAGGGTGGGAAGATCACTTTTTCTTGAGTCGAATATGTAAAATCCGTACACCTGGCCTCAACCTGGTCTGTGACATCAACAAGACTTCTTGGTGGGACAGATTTGTGTCCCAAAGACTCCCCCATCTGTGGAATAGACTCCCTCTCCACGTCAAGCAGAGTACCTCATTATCCCTTTTTAAACACAACCTAGATAACTGGAAGGGAAACAGAAAATACACCCCTGGGATACCACCTATGTCCCTGCTGGACAGGGGCATTGGGTGCTGACTTGTCTAAACATGGGCTAAACTCTTGGCTAGGCTTATAAGGGCTTCAGGGCCAATAGTTTAGTAATCTCCTATGAGCCTAAAAATCATCTTTCATCTCTACCATAACGACAAACCTGTGACAATCCATTTACAGAAAAGAGGCACACTTCTGTTAGAAATTTTCAAAAGATAAAAATTTTCAACCTAGGATTTAGTTCTGCTTAAAAATCACTTCAGACCAGAACCATGGGATGTTGAATAATTTGAGATTATGTTTATTACAATTGTATTGCTCACATCTGAAGTGCTTTATAGCTCAAAAGTGGAGAATCAAATGAAACAACTTTACATCAACTAGCATATTCTTCTCTGTTAACTTCATACACAGTTAATCAGTAAAGCACCACCAAAGGACTCACGTTTAGTTATCAGTTTCACAGAAAAAAGTAAACGTGGCAGTTCTAAACTCTGCCTGGCCACAATCTCTTACTACAACAGTCTTTTCCTTCTATGCAGGTTGAGCCTGAAATTAGTCAATATCGATCACTACATTTCCCTGGTAAACAAATACAATTAAATATCTTTTAACTTCAGACTTATTCAGGCATCAAGACAACACTGAGACAGACTGACAGATTCAATGACTGCTTTCAAAGCGAAAGTAAGCTAGCAGTTCTAAACTCTGTAAATCACCACCTCATCATGTAGCATTTTAAGTGAAAGGACCTTGCTTGCATAACTAAAAAAAAAAAAAAAAAAAAAAACTTGAAATCTGAATGTTTTGTGGTGAAAGTTCATGATGAATACCTTAAGTCTTACAACATCCCATAACACTTACACAGTGCAGCAAGTCCTTACTTTTGTCTGACAGACAAAAAGCAAGCTATTGACAGTTACTGTGCTTTCCAAACTCAGATATGACACGCCACTCAAATAATGTGTGACAAAATATGGTATACCCTATTTTGGTACTGTCAGAGAATTTACCATGGCCATGCCCCTTCAACCAAAATATATGTTATATAAGTATTTAGTAATGTTTATATACACACACATATACATTTATGTATACAAACACACAGATGTAGAAGCAGACTTTACACATATAGAGAAAGTGAGATACACAAACACAGCAGTGACTTTATTGTTGGTATGAATTATGCATTTCTTCAGTCACTGATTCAGAATTAATCATCTCTGATGAGTATTTTGTCAAAGAAGTGGCTATAATTGCTGGACACAAAGTCGCACACAAAGGTGCAGAGGCACAAATCCATAGAAATGTGCCCAGCAATTACAGCCACTTTACAGACTGTGTACTCCTCACGTTTCATTATGATTTAGTAAGTGAAGAAATACATAAATTCTACTGACAGTAAACTTAGAAACATATAGTGCAAAGCATTCAATCTTCCATTTCCCGTCCTTACACATACAGATACAATGTTTCCAACTATCCTTGACTGTGCTGAATATCCCTGATTTTTTTTCTTATACAGATATCGGTTCCTCAGACTTTCTTCACAAACTAAGGACTGCAGGAACCAATAATAACAGACATTTTGAGTTTCAGGCTTCATATCCTTCAGAATATGCATGTTAGTGAAAATCTGTCTCTGATTTATGTGCTAAGATTTAGTCTAACTTTTTGATTTGTTTTGCTTTATTTGTTTCTCTCGCTCACTAAATGTTATTAGCCACAACTGCATTTAGTGAGGGGGGGGGGGTAGTTATTTTTGCTTCGTGTCCAAGCTTCATGATAGATTAATAGGCTGCCCAAAGCCACGGACTTCTACCGGACATTCCGTCTGGCTGCTTCCTCTTTGGAATTCATTCTCTGATTGGTCTCTTGAACTCTTTGCTGACTGGCTAGAATTGCAATTTGGGAACCAATCAAAAAACAGAAAGTGGAGCTACTACTACTTGAAATGGAGCAGCAGAACACTGTCACTTCTACGTCAAATGTGGAGATTTTTGCATAATGTGATACACCTGAGTACTAAAGCACAAACTATAACCTCATGTGAAATCCCTGAGAAATTAAGGCACACTTTGTCACATAAGTTTAAAACAATAAAAGCAAAACTTTACGTACACTCAGTTATACAAGCCTGTGATTTGAACAGATTAAATTTGATCTAGATTGTTCTGTCAGACTAAGGAAACACTGCAAAACAGGCCAGTATTTATGAAGAAAATCAAGGAAGTACAGTTGTGTAACTTGCACTCACCATAACAGACAATGTTTAAATTCCTGTCTGCTGCAGTAGCCTTTGGCTACTTGGGTTGTATCCAACCCTAGATGCAACAAGCAGTCAGTCTTCAAAAAACTCTGGCCCCCTCCTATAGTTACACTCTGACTGCTGACTGGCTATCCCCTTGGAGGGAAATCAGCCGTCAGACTGTAGACAACTTCAGGACTTTCTTGACCAAACAAAAACAAGTTTACAAGTGTTGAAACCCCAAAAAAGAAATAAAGATATAACTTTTTATCACAAGACCTAACTATATACATTAGAAGTGAGGTGCATGGTGAGTCGAGTTAGAATTTGAACATTTTTAATTATGTTAAGAGCAACTTACACAACAGTACTATGTTCAACACTCTCACTGCTGCAGTAGCCTCTGGCTATTTGGGCTTATAACCAAAGCTTATCCAATCCAGGAGGAGGAAGAATAAGAGTCTATGAGCCCCTGGACAATGGTCCTAGCAAAGACAGACTTGGACTTGAAAAGGAATCCAGTATGTAATGTTTAGTAAAAGTATGTATGGAGGACCATGTAGTTGCCTACAGAATACTTCTGGAGTCCACCCCTTTCCAATATGCAGTCAAAGAAACATGGCTCTATTAGAACCTGTCTTAATTCTATCTGTAAATGGTTTACCATGGTGGGAATAACAAGAGAAAATACATTAAGGAACAAGCAACTGGAAATATCTGAAACAACACAGGTTGCCCTTTTCCATTCCCATACTAGGAATTCCACAGCAGTACAGTTTTCCTAAAGGACTTGGTACTGACAAGATAATAGCTGAGCTGCAAAAGCAAGACCAGTGCATACAGAATCTGGTCTCCCCATCATTCAAATTCTGAAAGTCATGAGGGAGACAGATGGCTAGATTCAAGGTATACTCAAAGTATTAAGTGCATATATGGTGGATTTTTTTCTACACATAACCGTATATGCACGGAAAAGCAAAAGGGTTAACCTACCATGAATAGCTGAAACCCAAATACTCTCTTAAAGATATCACAGCAATAAACCAGTTAGTCTGCTAAACTAAAACAGTAATACATTTCTCAGCAAAAATTTAAAATTAAGTGTCACCTGAAAAACAAGTGACCTTAAATATCAACAACAAAAAAGTATTTGTAGAACAGCTTGTGCAGTCTGAAATGAACAGAATGGCCCAAGGGCAGACATGCTGAAATGACTAATAAAAACCTTTTTTGCTAAAGGAGTAAACAGGACATAGGATATTAACTCACACAAGTGTTTGAGAACCAGATGTAATAATCCTGGATGGGATCCTTGTTACAGGTGAAGCACCACCTACAAAATCTCCTCCACTGGTAAACTAAGATTTCTTAGTAGCAGAATTTCTTGCCTACTTTAGTACCTGCTACACATCCTCATGAAAAAGATGCCTAAAAAGTATTAGAACTAAATTATCCAGGCAGTCTGCTGAAATTGTTTGAGACTGGGTACAACAAAATCTCCATCTTATGTGAGTAGATCCAATATCTGAGGAAGCTTAAGGTAACTGCCCCTACATAGCCTCATGAAAAAGATGCCTAAAAGGTATTAGAACTAAATCATCCAGGCAGTCTGCTAAAATTGTTTGAGACTGAGTACAACAAAAATCTCCCTGTCTTATGTGAGTAGATCCAATCTCTGAGGAAGCTTAAGGTAACTGACCCTGGCTGAGTCCATAAAAAGAAGAAACAATGTTGCCAGGCCCAGAATGGAATCACCACAATAATTTTTGGAGTCCTTCTGAATTTTCAGAATGACCATGGATATCAGTGGAAATGCATACAGGAATATTTGTGACTGCAGGAATAAAAAGGCATCTGTTTTCCAGGCTTGCCTGCAAGGAGTCCTGATACAGAATTTACTCAGTTGTCTGTTTTAAAAGGAGGCAAACAGATGTACCTGAGGTGGTCCCTACAACTGGATCCATTCCTGGAAGACTTCTTACTTACTTTCCATTCTAGAGGGTTAGTCCTGGTCCTGCACACCTTGTTTGCCACCACCTTCTGTTCTGACAGCATGTAAGATGCTTGGAGGGTTATATAATGCTGTGCAGCTAACTCCCAAGCCATCATAACCAGCCTGCACAGGGAGTAGAATTTGGTGTTCCCCTGTTTAAGTACCACATCATGGTGGTATAGTCTGTAATCACCTGTAACGGTTCCAGGGGACTCAGGCCATGAACAGATTATATAGCAGGGATCACAGCTAACACTTTTTGACATTAATGTGTCTTGATCTGGCTGAACTGTCTCATATGCCTCAAACCTTCACACCCATAGAAACTACTCCCAAGCAAAAACTGAGGCATCTTAATGTCCCTGCCAATGTAGTTCTTTCTTAATAAAGCCCCAAACTGAAATATGAAAATACCAGAGGATAAGAATGTTGAGTCCACATTTTTTGTATAACTTGGCAAGAGGAATCATGAGAATCATACACACCATGAACCAAAGAATACTGAGATATCCTCTGTCTGAAGTCTCACACTGATTTGAGAAGGTCAGGAAAGTTTCCAGATAAAAATGTACTGTTCCCTGGATTAGGCATGCCTTTGAAGAGATGTACTTAGAAGGGAGTCTAAAACCACAATCTGTGTAATAAAGTCAGGGAGGATTTTTGAACGTTTATATGGAAGCCTGCATTGGTAAAGAAATAAGAAACCGTGTTAAGGACCCCTGACATCTGGCAAAAGACTCTGCAAAGATCAGCAAGTTCATCTAGATAAGGAAAATGTGATGATAAACATCTGTCAGGTCTAATGTTATAAACCACAGAAGAGGAATGTCTGCTAACAGAACCTGAAGGGTCAACATTTTGACTTTTGGTACTTTCACAAACCAGTTGTCAAAGGAAAGATCTAGAATTGGTCTCCAGGAAAGCTTGTTCTTTGAAATCAGAAATGTTCTGGAGCAGAAGCCTTCTTCACTTTGGTCAAAAGACACTGGTACTATGACTTCTAGGATAAGTATGTGTTGAAGAATCTGAGGAAAAAATTATCTGTTTGGAATTCCCCTGAAAGGAGGTATGTGTATCTATTGCCAACTGCAACTCTCCTGAACCAGTATTAGTACCCAAGAGCCTGAAACAATCTGTTGTCAAAGGGAAAGGTTGAGAGTTAGTCTATGGGACAGACTCAAAGATGCAGGGACAGGAGATGAGGGTGGGGGTGGGGGGTTGTAATGCTGTCATAGTCATTCTGAAAGCATAGTCTGTCCCTTTCTCTGAAAGGATCCCCGATTTATTTTTTGGTTGTTCCCTTCCTGCCATGTCCTTTTTTTTCTGCCAGTAGATGGTAGAGACTGATTATGTTGTCTTTTTAATAAAGAACATGGTAAACAAAATATGCTGCAATGCCACACAGAAACTTTCTGATGAAGTTCTAAATACCTTGGGTCCAACTCTTTTCTGTGTGGCATTGAAGTACATTTTGTTTATCCTGTTATTTTGGGTGAGGAGGTTGTATTTTACTTTTTAATAAAGAAAAACAAGGGCTTGTAATATTTATAACATGGGAGTTGATATCATTTCCCTCTGTCATGAAAATGTTTGTGAACCTGAGTAGCAACATGGCCAAACAAAATCTTCTTGCCTGAAGTAGAATTTAAAATCTCAGATTTGACCTCATCCGAAAACTTTTGAATATGTACCAAGGCATACCTTCTCAAAGTAGCAGCAATAGTAATGGTTCTAGACACAGTATTTGCAAAGCATGTTTAGATACATGAAACAGGTTAGAAATTGTAGGATTCAAACAAGACATACCTTCTGAAGGAAGTGTGGCAGAACAATCCCACAAGCAGTCAACATCCAAAAGAATAAACTGGAAGACAGAAATTCTGGTATGGATTCTGTTTAATGGACTGCCTTTTTGTCCACGGTGAAGGTTTGGTATTAAATGTTCTGCCGTTTTTGGGGATTGAAGGCAGAGTGTCAGGAAGCATCCTCCAAAGGTGGCATAGCAGGAAAGGGTGCAGCATGAAGTAAATCCACTTGCAGCATACCATACTATCTTTTCTTTCTTTTGAGGAGAGGGCATCCAGTTGTTCCCATAAAAATACATCATCCATCCTGGAACTAACCTTAGAAAAGGAAAATTCCTCTATGGAGCTGGAGAGGACAAACATTTCTCTGAATCACAGTCTTGGGCTTGAGATTCAGACAAAGACAAAGCCTCATCTCTGTCTATCCCAGAATCCTCTGGCATATTTTCCTGAGGACCATACCAACCTGTTGCTTCTTTCCAGGATAGAAAGCTTGCAATAAATCCCTGGCTAAGGTAAAAAAAAAAATCATCCTTACAAACAGACAAAATGTCTTTAGACGAGCAATATCTAACCTTTTTTTTTTTTTTTTTTTTTTTTTAACGGACATTCTTGGAAGTTGACCAGCTAGCTGAGGGACTGCACTTCATTCCAGGCTATAGGTCTCCCTTCCCTGGCCCCTCCAGGAAGGATTTTACGGAAAAACTTCTAGACCCAAAAAAGATGGTTCTCCCATGCCTGAACTGGATACTGGAACAGCCATAGAGGAGTGGTTAACCCCCAGCCCACTGTGGTGGAAGGGACTACACCATACAAACCCGGAGAAACTAGTGAGTGGTCTTAGGAACAAAAAATGGCCACTACAGCCTCCCACCAGCAGCTGAGGCACTGTCTCAGCCTGCAGTGTTGGGAAGGGCTCCTATTCTTTTTTGTGTTTTTTTTCTTTCTTTCTTTTTAGGTACAGCAGGAGATGAAAACGGCAGGACTGGTGTATGAATCCAAGCTGTAGCTAAGAAAGAAGCCTGACTGATGGTAAGTGCTGCTGGGAAGAGTCATTTTAGATGTGAATTGTCAGACAAATGCTCACAAGCTGCGTACACACACAAAGTTCTGGCAGAGTTTTTATGTACTGCTTGTGCTTTTACTTTTAAATTTTGGGGATTGCATGGAGAAATCTAATTCTCTTGCACAGGAAGTGCACTGAGGGAAAACAACCCTTCCTATAAGACCTTCTCACCCGGAAGGACACTAATGTCTGTGCAGTGACTCAGACATGGTTTAAAATAGCAGACAACACTCCAGCTGTGCAGGGCTATAACACCTTCCACACGTTTAGACCAGCTACTGTGAAGGAGGGGGGAAAAACGGTGGAGGTGTCTCAATCTATATCTAGAAAAGACTCACATCAATTTTGGTAAAGGAATATGATGCACTACAGCTTCTTAATTTCCAAATAGCCATCATAAAGGTCCTGTACCATATATTAGCTAGCTATAGAACTCCCTCTATGACAAAAGAAAGAAAGCCAAAACTCTTACCTAAAAACAACTAGATCACTCAGTATTAAACCCAACACTATTTTCTAGGTGATCTAGACTAACTATAGACTGGGAAACCTACACCACCACTTGTGCACAAGCACAAAGATTCCAGGACTTTGTCAATACAAATGCCACGGCACAATTAGTCATAGTACCCATTAGGGGGAATAACATCTCAGATCTTGTTCACACTAATATGGGAGCAGAATGCTCCATCCCTTGCATAACTGACCTTAATGCAGTCTCCTTCAAACTAAAATTAAAACCAGAGATCCCTTCTACCCAAGTTACCTTTAGAAATTTCTTTAAGACAAACTACCTGCTTCTAAGTGATACAGTGGCATGCTTCATATCCCTACCAAACCCAGTTATCTCCATAAAATATGCAGAAATGTACACCACCACACTACACCAGTATGCAAACAGCTGCACACATGCAGCTGTACCCTGTACGAAAAAGTACAGGACAAACCCCAGAAGCAAACCTACATGGTGGAGCCATAATGTCAACAAGCTGATTGTGAATGATGTTACCTACACTGAAGCTGAAGATACAGCAAACCTACTGGCAGGCAAATTTATCTGTAACCTTACCCCTCTCTCCATTTTGTCTGTCCCTTAAGATAGGCCTGAAACTGGCTCACCTCTGGCTATCACATAAGAAATGTCCAAAAAGTAAATCAATCAACATTGGGTCAGAGGATGCCTTGTATGGTAGTCACAGGTGACCTGTTAGCAGTTTGCTAAAAAGTCTGCATCCCTGGGTCCTGACAATATTCCTGGATGCATCTTAAACAGCATTAATCATGATTTAGCCACACTCCTAACAACACTGTTCAATCTCAGCTTCCATACAGGGGTATCAAGCGAATGGATAGCAGCTATAGTCATTCCCCTGCACAAGGTAGGACCTTCCACAGACCCAGGCAATTACAGACACACAGGTCTGACCAGACTCCGACGCAAAGCCATGGAAAGACTTATCATGGAACTAATCAATCAGGACATAGGGAACTTTCACACACTGGTGCTGTCTCGGTTTGGATTTCTTATGGGCAGTTCATGTTTACTTAACCTGGTGGGTTTTTTTTGAAAAGGTCACCAAATCAATGGATGAAGGCAAAATGGTACACACCACATACCTTGACCTGACCATAGCTTTTGACAAAATTCCCCACTCAGAAACAGTAGAAAAGCTAAAGAAATTAGAAATAGCCCCCAACCCCCACCCCATGTCATCTGCTGGATTGTCAACTGGTTCACAGATAAGATGCAGGAAATCAAAATAGAGGCAGTTACCTCCGTAAAGAGACCAGTCACCAGTGCAGGCCTCAAGGGTTCTGGGCTGGGACCTCTCCTATTTAGCACCTACTTTTCTGAAGTAAAAGCCAATACCAGAGGGCTTCGGCTAACTAAGTTTGCAGATGACAGAATGCTAGGAGTAGTCAGTGAATCCCCAAATGACTTGGCCATCCTGCTGGAAGGTTTGTTCCAAATAAATAACTGGTACCAAAATCATGGACTGAAACTAAATGCCAAAAATGCTTTACTGTAACCTTTGGGAGGTCATCTATCTCAGAGAACTACCACATTAACATGCCCCTAAGAGCTGGCCCACTTGTTCTGGATTTAAGAACTTATGTGGAGAGTGACCTAAGTTTTGACCAACACATGCCCAGTGTTTTAAGAAAGTCTTTCTATATTGCTCAGCTTCTAAATAAAGGGACTGTGTTTAGATCTAGGGATGTCATTCTCCCCCTTTACTCAGCCATCATTAGACCAAGCACTGAATATAATTCCCCCTTTGGCATGTATCTGTCCAGACACATGCAACAACTGGAATGCCCATAGAGATACCTTAGTAAAAGGATACAAGGCATAAAGAACATGTCCTACATGGACCGACTCTAAACCCTGTCACAATATTTAGTATCCTACAAATTGCTAACAGGTCACCTGTGACTGGCATACAAGGCATCCTCCAACCCAATACTGATGGATTTACACATCAGCAAGTCAAACGGCATCAGAAATACTCGGTCTAGGGATCTCTTCTGCAACTTCAACAGAACAGTTTGGAAGGACAGGTATACCTTGTTGAGGATACTGCTGTTCTGAAACAAACTACCCATCCACATAAAACAAAGTTCATCCCTGTTCATATTCAAGTGCAGCTTGGATCTATGGATAGGAAACAGAAAATTAACCCCAAAACCGCTCCCTGTACTACTAATGGACACAAGCAGCTCCTAGCTGCTTTATCCCATGCATAGGTCCCCTCATATTATCTATGATATGATCCCAGTTATTTTCATTAGGGACAATACATAATTAAAAACCATAAGATGGGTAAGGCAAATCTCTAACCAAATAGGATAGATTAATTAGAGCACAAAAAGTGAAAATGACTAGGATTAAAATGGCCCACAAGGGCAGCTAGCCTAATGCTTCCCTATGAACCTGTAAGTTGTCACAAACTGTACATAAGTATCAAACATAAAATACATTTCAAGCCCTGAAATACACTTCTTGATGCTTAAATACAACACCTTCAAACAAAATGTCTTAAGTAGTAAAACAATGAAGGTAAGTTTTCACGAAGTGTACACAAGCACCAAAATACTCAAACAGTGCTTTACGTACACAGAAACACTTCCCAATCTTTTAACTCCTTACACTTCAGTTAAAATGTCTCAAAAGCAGTACATTTTTCTCACAAAAACAGCCCCAGTATTCAATAACATTCCGCATTCTAAAAACAGAAGTTTTTGACATGAAACTGCTAACATTAATAAAACTGACAGTATTCTTCAGAAAATAAAAAAATACATCAAAACTGTTTAAAAAGTCAGTATTTTCTGTGTAGAAGGGTTCCCTATGAAAATGTATCTGCCAGAAATGAAGTCTAAAGCCATTACTGCTTCTGTGAAGCCAAAGAGCTGCTTTTCCTTGAAATATCAAAAAAGTATTGGAGTTGTCTGCACTGTGACTGATGATTTCCCTATGCAGGGCTTGCCAGTCAGCAGTCAGACTGTAGGCATGGAAGGGTGCTAGAGGTTTTTGAAGACTGGATGGCTAGCAATATCCTGGGCAGGATACACCCCGATAACCTAAGGTTACTGCAGCAGTGAAAATTAGGTTTGCCACCTTTTCAAATGACCAAAGTGGGACATTTTCTGTAGAAATGTCAGATTTTCCAGGACAAAACCTACCCACAGCCAGTGCAAAGTAAGGAACTTTACTTTTTTGCACAATTTAAAGCTTATTCTAGTAACATTTGAGTTGCTTATGCTACTTCACATAACATATATGTTTCATATATAAAATAAGTGTTTTATGCAACTATTAAAGAAAGCTTAGGAAATATTTTTGTCCTGAATTCTCAGGACATTTGCTATTTTTTGATTTGTTTTTGCAGGACACAACTTCCCAAAGAGGGACTTGTCCCTCGCAAAGTGGGACAGGTGGTAACCCTAGTGAGAATAATGAACATACTACTATTAGTCAAACATAATTTTCTTCTAAAAATTATTTACAGAAATGTTTAAAGATATAGAGGTAAAAATGTCTGCTACTGTTATTTAGGCTTCGCTGAAAAAATCTGAATGCCTTTATCAACATAGGAATGGGTTTTGTCTTTTGAACTGAAAGAAACAATGCAACTAAATCCCAATGCTCGCAAAACAAAGGAAGGAAGGAAAACAGGGCTGTCTAAATCAGAAGACAAAGATGAAGACATCTTCCTTTGTGCAAGTGGGACACAAATGACAGTGGCTTCTCCTCCTTTTATTAAAGGTAGCAAGACTGAAATAATTAACACTTTCAAGATACGTCTGGCATTTCAAGCAACAACTTCTGCTCTTCTGTGTGTTCTGTTTTTTTTTTTTTTTTTGTAGAAAGTGTATCCTGCTGGACAAATACAACTGTATGGAATATATTCTTTAAAGCAAATTAAGTCATAATTGGAGGGGCTGCCGCGGGGGGGGGGCTTTGAGCGGCCAAAGTTGGCTTGTCTATTCTTGGGGCTGGGGGGGGGGGACTAGATTCACTGTAGAGAGCCTGGTGAGTGCCATGCTGCATAAGAAGTGAGCTGTTTAGTTAGGAGGTTGTGCATATGCAGAAAGGTCAGCTGTGTAAAATCTTACCATAACAGCAGATGTCATTCTCCTCACTGTTGCAATATTCCTTACAAAAGGGATTCCGTGCCAAGGGTAGCCCAACATCCGGCCAGTATACCAAAGCCTTAGGATTTTATAGACGCTGTATGTCACACGTATGCTCCCCACTCAAGGCGTAGGGCATAAAGGTGATGTATAGATCTTAGAACTGAAAAGCCCAAGGAGTAACAATATTCCTAAGAGCTCGGAGGAACATGTGCATCCAAGGAGAAAAAAAAAAGGAAAAGAATTGCAGGGCAGGAAGGCAGAAGAAATAAGGCAGAGTAGAAGGGGGAGGAGGGAGGGAGTGAATACTGCAACAGTGAAGAGAAGGACATCTACTGCTATGGTAAGATTTTACACAACTGTACTATTTCCTTCCATTTCACTATTACAGTATTCTTTCACACAGAAGAGAATTGCAGGCCAGGAAGACAGAAAAAATAAGGCAGTGAAGGGGGAGGAGGGAGGGAGTGAATACTGCAACAGTGAAGAGAAAAACATCTACTGTTATGGTAGGATTTTAGACAACTGTACTATGTCCTTCCATATCACTGCTGCAGTATTCTTTAACATAGAGGAATCCTCCAGAAACCCATGCAGGATAGTTCTGTCAAAGCCAGTCCTAGCTCTGGAAACAACATACAAGTTGTAATTCTTAGTGAAGGTATGGACAGAAGTCTACGTAGTAGCCTCAAGGATGGAATTGGTGTCCAATCCTTTGAAGAAAAAAACACCAGCGGAAGTAACAGCTCTAGTAGAATATGGCCTAACAGAGGCAAAAATACATTTACTATGAAATGAATAACAAAAAAAATGACCTTAGAGATCCAGGAGGATATGGTTTGCTTAGAAAAAGTCACGCCTAGAGACCTGGGATGAAAGGAAACAAAAAGTTGCTTAGATTTGTGGACAGCCTTAGTCTTATTCAAATAATATCTGAGCAGTCTATGAAAATCCAAAGTAAGAAGAAACTTCTCACTAGCAGACTGCAGAGAAGGAAAAAAGGAGGACAAATTAATGGATTGAGTAAGAGAAAATTCATTAACCATCTTGGGCATAAAAGAATTGGTAAAAAGAGACACCCTGTCCCTATGAAAACCAAGAAAGGAGGAACAGCCATAAGAACCTGGAGTTCAGAGACTCTTCTAGTTGAAGTAAGGGGCAAAAGAAGAAGAGTCTTCCAAGTACAATTTTGCAAGGAAGCTCAAAAGAAGCCTAAGTTAATTTCTCAAGTACAAAATTAAGGTCCCGGGAGGTGGAATAGGCTTATTTGGAGGCCTGATATGAAGGATGCCTTTAAGAAATTGTTTGACCTCAAATCTAGAGGCAAGAGGAGGAGTGAATGGCAGAAAAGCAGAGAAAGCTGAAAGGTGAGCTTTAACTGAAGAGACAGAATCAGAGGATCCACCACAGAAAATGGATTCTGGTTACGACAGCAGCACTAGACAGAAATTCTCTTCCAGTTGGACAAATATGGTTCCCTGGTAGTGGGTTTCCTGGCCTCCTGCCGAAGCCTAAACACATCCTCAGAAAAAAGGTGCCTAAAGGTATCAAAACACTATCACTCATAAGGCACCTTGTCTTTTGTGAGAAGGTCCAACCTGTGAGGTAACTTGCTGTGATTGCCCCTGGCTAGATGAAGAAGGGGAAACTAATGCATTGTGGGCCAAAAGGGAGTCACGAGCAAATTTTGGGAGAGTCCTGCTTGATCTTGAGTGGGACTACCAGAATCAGGGGAAGGGAAGGCATAGAGAAACATCCCCTTCCAAGGAAAAGAAAGGATGTCCACCTTCCAAGCCACAGGACTGGGGACTCTGGCCCAAAAAAGAGGAAGTTGTCTGTTCAAAGGGGAGGCACAAAGATCTACCTGTGGAGTACCCCACTGATGGACAATATCCAAAAACACATCTCTCTGAAGCATCCATTTGTGAGCCTGTGTACTGGACCTGTTCAAAGAGTCTGCCACTATATTTTGCTCTGAAGGAATGTAGACAGCTTGAAGAGTCACTTGATACTGAACAGCTAGGTCCCAGACCTGAAAGGCATGTCTGCAAACAAGGTAGAATATGCCCCCCCGGTTGCTGATATACCACATCAGTGTGGTATTGTCTGTAAATATTTTGAGAGGCCCTGGAAGAAAGAGGGAATGAAAAGTTTGAAGAGCTAAAAGGAGAGCTCGCATTTCCTTTATGTTGATGTGGTCTGACCTCTGATGAAGAGGCCAGAGATCCTGTACCTCGAACGAACCAAAGGAAGCTCTCCTGTCTTGCTCAGCTTGTTTGCCACAAACATTTGCTCTGATGGACTGTAGGATACCTGTAGAGTGAGCTTGTGCTGTTAAGCTACACCCCAAGCTAACAAAGCTAGTCTGCAAAGGGGGTATGACCTGGTTCCTCTTTGCTTAATGTACCACATGACTGTGGTATTGTCTGTAACAACCAGAAGAGGCCTTAGCGACTAAAGATCATTCAGAGACTTGAGTGCCTTGAGCAGACAAGCATGTCTTTTATATTTATGTGCTTGCAATTGTCTTTGGTGTCCAACACCATGCATTTTTATCCCTCCTGAAACTGCTCCTCAAGCAAAGTCTGAGGCATATGTGGTGAAGGACTGCTTTTTAACTGGGAGGGAGAAGTGTAAACTTGTACGCAAGGATATTTGCGGATTCCACCAAATGATTTCTCATCTGACAAACCTCAGTAATGGGATTTGAAATGAGCAAGGATATTAGTCCTGGGACTAAAGAGACTTCAGATACCATTGTATCTTTCTCATGTGGAGTCTTGCCAAGGGTAGCAAGAGAATCATAGTTGCCATAAGACCCAAAACCCTGAGGTATTCCCTCACAGTGACTGAAGTCTGAGTGGAAAATCCTAGAAATACATTTAGATATAAATCTATTTTTCCTGTGGAAGAAAAGTTTTTGAACTGAGGTATCTAGCTGACATCCTAGGAACACAATCCTGTGTGAAAGAGTCAAAAATGACTTCTGACTACTGTCTTGGAATCCCAGCTTGTGTAACTGATCTCTCATCCAAGTAAGAGATTCCTGACACTTTGATAAAGACTCTGCAAATATGAGAAGTCATCCAAATATGAAAAACTGTGGATACTCTGTAGCCTGCAATAAGTTGTAACTGGAGCTAAACACTTTCGAACACTCTTGGTGCAGTGGATATTCCAAAGGGTAAAGCAGAGAACAGAAAATGTGATCCTGACACACAAAACCTTAAGAAACGCCTGAAGTCTGGATGAATATGGGTGTGACAATAAGCATCTTTTAAATCTAGTGCTACCAGGAAATCTGAATGAGGAAGAAGAGGCAACAGATTGTGAAGTGACAACATTTTGAATTTGGGCACTATCACATAGAAAGATCCAGAAATGATCTCCAAGCATTTTATTTCTTTGGCACTAAAAACATTCTAGGAAAATACCTTTCCCCCACCTGGGAAAGAGAAACTAGTTCTGTCACTCCCTGGGACAGCATGTGATAAAGGACAGGTGGAATGATGATCTTCAGAACCCATTTGTCTGAAACTATTTGTTGACAAACCAAAAAATGGAGATTCAAACAGTCATTCTGACTTGTTGGACTGTCCTTGGTTTTGGGAGGTTCCATTATTCTTTTGGGAACCCCTCTGCCATTTCTTCTTAAATGTCTCTTTACCTGCACTTTGTTGAGACTGTTTGTTTTGTTTTTTTTTTTTTTTGTCAAAATTGGATGAAAGGTTAGAGAATCCTTAGAAAATTTGGAAAACAATGGATGATAATTCTTGGAGAGATTCCCTGTATCAGCTTACCTCTTTTATTACACTTTTTGATCACCTCTGCAGCAGGGGGGGATCTATATCAGCAAATCGAACGTTAATTTAGTGGAATACTAAAAGGTCGATACAGAAATCTCGAAGGACAACCTGTTTAATTGTGTAAAGGTACGAAAATGAAAATACCGAAATGTTATAGTTGGCCAACTTACGTTTCTGACGTGTAACGCAACTACATGATCGTGCAAGTGCATGAAACAAAATAAGAAATATGTAGGTAAATAACATACTCATAAAACGTATAATGTTAGTAAGTGTGCCAGTAGAATAGTGACATATAAAATAAAATAGTATACGTTCAGCCTACTTGCTACGATGGTAATAAATGCAGTAAGTAACACGTAGTTTGTGTGCATTCGACTATGTGTCAATTTAAAAATGGCCAGCACTCCTCCTGTAGCACCAGGTACACTAGGTAACGTCTATCCAACTGTTACATCACAGAAAAACAAAGCTATGTTAAATGTGAATGGCTACATCTATAGTCTAGAGAAGACAGTTAAAGATAGGAAGTATTGGTGTTGCAAGTTGAAACAGTCAAGTAAGTGCAAAGGTAGAGCTATTACTATAAAGCAGGTAGAAGGTGAACTTTTATTAAAGTTTGTATGTCATACACACCCACCAGATGCAACCATAGTGGAACGGTATGTAGCTTGTCATGACCTGAAAGAGACAGCTTGGGTAACTAGAACAACCCCAGCATTAGTGGTGGATGATATAACCACCAGTAAGTCAGTAGAGAGTACTGTAAGTTTGCCATCTAGGCATTCAATGTTGCAACGAGTAAATTGTGTGCGGCGTAGACAAATGCTCACCTATAGTATTATGTCAACCCCTTTAACGGACGTAAATGTTACAGGCTGAGTTAAGAGAAGGGTGTTTCATACAGAAACGGAAGGTAGATTTGAATAGCAATATTCACGTACTTGTATTCAGTAAGGAAAATCTGCAAGATCTGTGTTCATGCAAACTATGGTTAACGGATGGTGTGTTCCTGACAAAGGGTTGGCTATGTCGGCAACTTTATAGTGTCCATGGATTAATGTCATATGGAGAGCATACCAAATGTTTGCCCCTTGTATATTGTTTAATGTCCAAGAAATCATACAAGGCATATAACTATTTATGGGAGTGTGTGTTTGAATTACTGTCATCTCTTGATCTAGACACTACAGTGGAATATATACTATGTGACCTTGAAATGGCAGCCATTAAAAGTGTCAGGCATAGTTTCCATAACGTAACTCCTAAAGGGTGTCTTTTCCATTTTTCACAAGCCATACGGCGAAAGGTACAGGCTCTCGGTTTGTTCTCATATGGTAAGAGTGTACAATTCCAGCTATCTGTAAAAAAGTTAGTAGCACTGTCATTTCTGCAAGAGAATGAGGTTATTAGTACATTTTGTACTGTTTCAGGGGCATTTCCCGTGGAAGGGAAAGAATTAGAAGTTATGTACTTACCATAACGTTCCATCTGAGTAGGTAAACTTCATTTGTCAGCAACCTATGGGTTATCGGATACATATCGGATCCGAGCCGGCAGCTTCCAACAGCTAAGATCTGAGCTCTAAGCTCCTCCCCCTAACCCATAATCCTCCCCCTCATAATTCTGAAAATCTACCATACTTCTCAATAATCTTCCTATCCTTATCAGAAATAGTAAAATTGGAATTAACTAAGTGTTTAGCAACAGTAGGATTAACTAAAGCTATGGTTGATGGTCAGGATTTGGAGTAGTTGATAAAAACTTAAAAGACTGAGGAACTTTATACATACTATCTGCCTGTTTACGGGCAGCTGGCTGGTTTTCAGGAAAACTGCAGGCAGTAGCGCACACATCCTCCAAAGCAACCAGAACTGGAAGAATGGGTGAAGGCTCTGGAAGTTCCTTCTTTAACAGCTCAAAGTATTTTCTGAGGGACTGAGAAAGCTCAGCACTCTCCCACTGAAAACACTGGCACATTCTGGAAACAGTCTCAGATAAAGGAAAACCTCCAAAGGGGGAATTAGAAGCTCAGCTCTCCTCTGAGCCTGAATCAGAAGTCTATGGAGAACACCTTGTTTTTGTCCTTTTGTCTTCCTGTACGGATTCAAAATTTTGAATCTCTTCAGGAAAAGAGGTCTCCCTCTTTTTTTTACCAGAAACTACTTTATAAGAAGGATCACTAGCTAAAATTAAACACTGAGCCAGACCCAGTAAACTACTCCTGTCTAAGGAAATTTGAGGAGGAGTAGATACACATTTAGTTTTCACGTGAAAAATGGGGCCAACAATGTTATTAATGGAAGCAGCAGCTTCCCAGGAAAAGGCACAACATTCTAACAAAAGAGGGAAACATTCCCTGTTCCCTCTCCCAAAACAGACGACAGCAGCTCTATCTTGCACAACAGCTCCACAGGACATGGCTATCCCCCACAGTCCATAGGGGCTATAGGTGCTAGACCAGAGAGATCTGGGGGTAAAAGATGAGTGGTCTGAGGTGCAACTAATTGCCACTGCACAGTCACCCACCTGTGGCTGAGATGAACTGTTAACCTGCAGTAGTGGTGGCAAGGCTGTTTATTTTTTTCTTTTTGTGGCTGGAAAAAGGACTGCCTATGGGACTAACAGTTTGTTCCATGGTCAAATCAAAAATGGTGCCTCTTTCCTGGGAAAAAGAAGCAGCAAAATTCATTAAAATTTAAAAGCCTTTAAAAGTCATTTTTCACTTAAAAACACAGTAAAAAGCACTTAAAAATATTTTACCAGCCTGAAAAAGTAAAATAAAAACAATTCTCTTAGTTTTGAAGTAACTTTCTTGAATAGGAAAGTGTTATTAAACAAACACTATTTTAAAATGGAAGTTTTTTCTCCAAAGGGAACTTATTTACTCAACAAATGAACAATGCAAGCCAACCATCATTACTTGAAAACCTCAGAGGAGTGTACATTTCAGTGGCAGGAAAACTCTCAAGGGCTTGGTGCACAAACCTGACATTTTAATCAGCTCAGCTCAAGTTGATTGGTGGTTTGGGAGTGTGGAAGGTGCCCTGAAGCTTTGGAAGCTGACCTTCTCTTATGCTGTATGCAGGATATAACCCTACAGCTAAGGCTACTGCAGCAGTGATCAACATGAAGAACATCGATCTTATACAGCAGGTATCTAACAGACCACAATTACTGTATCATAACATGCCTGCCCAGTGCCTACCCTTACAAATCTGTTTAGCTTAAATTTAAAAAAAAAAATGTTTTGTGCTAAAACAAAAAGCACTTCAGACATCAAAACAGACTAAATAAACAAGCTTTAATATAGTGGCCAATATTCAAATCAAAATCAAAGGCTATCTATAGCATAAACTAAACTATGAAGAAACACCACTGAATTACAAAGTCTTGTCCATTAATTATGTACTAAATAAAAAAAAAAAAAAGCAAAAAGCTCCTTCTTACTTGTGCCAGTGGCTTTGAAGATGGATCCACTTTACTTCGATGAATGTCAAATTCTGCTCGTTTGTGCCAAAATCTCCAGGCATCTAGCAGATTACGGTAGTTTTCAATCCAATAATGCACCCTGGAATCTTTTAAAACCTCTCCAGAGAAGCCCTGTGTGCAGAAACATTGCAAATGACACACTACATGACTACATTGACAGGAAGTAATAACTACTTTTTCAGTTTGCTCAGATGTTTTCTGCTACCTACTGAAAAAAATACATGCAAAAATCTATTTAATTAATAATTCCTCTCCCCCATACCCATTTACAAAAGTGTTTTAAAAATATTTTACAAAAATTAAAACATTAATACAACAAACTGAACCTGGCTCCATGGCATGCAGGAATAAAGCCTGGAGTATAACCTGATTATCTAAATTTGAGTGCAGGAGAAGCTAGATAGGAGAAGAGAGTAGCCAAGGCCAGACTACCATTCTGGAAGAAAGGAGGGAGTGATCCCAATTTGCCATTCCACCAACAGGAAGTGGAAGTTTGTAAGCAATGACATTGACAAGACTGGGGACATGGAGATATTTTATTTTATGGACCTGGTGCTGTGAACTAGATGAAGGTAGCCCTCATTAGTGTGTGTGTGTGTGTGTAAGCTCACACACAGACATAGGAAAGGAACAGTAGACCCATGCGGCGATGCTAGTGCCCACACTGACCACCTGAGGGCAGGATCAGAGCCATTACAAACACCCTTCTAACTTGCATACGGTATAAGCAGGCAAATGACAAGCCACTTTCGTGGCTACCTATATGACAGAACCTGTGCATGATATTCTTCTGTGTCCTGGGGATACCCTGTCCAGAAAAATGAATGGTTCAAGACAAAAAGTAGGGGTCTTGATGACTGGAAGGCATGGAAGGGAAAAATACATACAAAAGTAAATATATCAAATTGAATGATAAACACTTATCAAACTGGCTTGCACAATGAATGATAAAATGGGGTAAACAAATTACAAAGTACACAAGGAAAACAGCAAAATAAATACAAGAGGAGGCAAAACAAATAAGTACAAGTATAGAAATAAAATGCAAATTCAAGGTAAAATAGTTTATTAATTAATCAGCCATCTTTCAATCTATAGGTTTAAAAGATTTAAAAAAAATAGCTGTGGCAGACAAGAAATGCTGAGTACTGAATTCTCAACTGATCATCCACAGTAGAAATGTAGTACTTGACTGTTGCAAATGCAAGTCTTGTAAGAGAGTGTGCGTCTATGAATTTCTAATCCTAATCTGGTCATCAAGTAAGTTTTTGAGACCAATCTAAACTATGAACAAAAGATATGGACTTCATAGGATAAAAATTTCTACAGACACCCCAAAAAGCAGGCAATATTTGCTTCATTATTTGGACAAAAGATGCAGAATTCATTCAGGATGAAAAAAACAAGTTTCACTGGAGTGTCATGGACATTGTGAAAAATTATGAACTGAGTAAAATAAGAGCTGCGTTACATATACCCTGTGTTCAGTATGCTGACACTACAAGCTTTTCAGAAGGGATGTCTTACTCATTCCCTGTTACCTACGACAAGTACTGTTGTGTGAGGTAATCTACGCAAATAGCAAATATGTTTTTACCACATCAGCAGATGTGTGGGGTCCTCTACAGTGGGCTACTGCTGAGATCTTCTCTTCTAGTTTCCATTTTTTGCACATTTCTGAATTTTGCCTCATTCTTGCATGTCCATGGACAGTCTCAGCAGAAACAACAAGACACAAAAGCACAAACATGCATTAATTTAGAACAGCTTGCACCTGTTCTATTTAAATGAAAAGCCATCCTCTCATCCATAAGGACATGACTAGATGAATGAAATTAGATCAAGTTCTGGTAGTGTGAAATCATTAATGATGAAAACCACTTTCAGTGAACAATGACTTTGGCCTTTTCTCCACTATGATGTGATTGTGAAGTTAGTGTATATAAGTTGGGGATGTGTGGAAGTTTCCCTCATATAGGGTGCAAGGGGGGCATGTTATACCTGAAAAAGCACTTTCACTAGGATTCAGAAGGCTTTACCGCATTATACTAAGTGAATTTTGTGTGATTAGTGGACACAGGCAGGTGCACTTGAGTTAGAAAACCAACTTGCACAAAGAGGTTAGCCCAAACAATGTTTCAGTCACATAAAACACTAATGGCAGTATAATGAAGTGCTGTGTACGATAATGAGGCAGAAAGTACAGTTTTGTACCTACCATAAATGTAGATGTCCGAACTGGATAGCATCTGCAGTCATAACAACTGGGTTGTCCTGTCCTCAGTGTTTCTTGCCCCAGATGCCAGTTGCCCTGGAAAAGGCTAAAATAAGCATGTATGTACATATATACAAACAAATACACCATAAGAGACTCCCCCACCAGCTAGCTCTTCGTAATACCCTAGGAGTACCAACATTTATGGTAGGTACAAAACTGTACTATGTCCTTCATGGATGCATCTGCAGTCATAACAACTGGGTAGAACACATACCAAAGAGAGGAGGAAGAATAGATTAGGTGGTGTTAGGTTAGGATCCAGCACAGTGGCAAGCAACCAGTGGCCCTGGAATGCTCGGGAATATAAATACAAATGTAATGCCGGCAATGCCTGGGCGCGAGGCACGGAGGTCCAAGCAGTTGGTGCCAGAATGAGGCCTTATGTTCTGTGGAATTGGTTTTGCTGAAGGAAGGCAACAGAGAATCATTGCAATTCCCTATCCCCATTGGGATTGTCTGTTTGGAAATAGCTTTTCCTTCCCTGTTGCATAGGCTACAAAAAGCTGGTCAGTTTCTGTTACTTTTGTGGTATGCAGCATTCTTTCCCCTCTGTTTTGTGGGTTGGAAGAAGTGTAGGTAGGTGGATTTGCTGGGGTTTAAGACACTCTGGATTACCACCTAGGCATAAATGTAATTAGTCCTGTCCTCCTCTGGACCTCTATCTGGTAGGAAGGGTTGTACCATTAGGGCCCTGAGTTCCAGAAAACCCTGAAGCTGAGGTTGTGCAGTTAGGAAGCATCAACTTTTCTAGCACAAAGTCAAATCCCAAGCTGGCTGGCAATGGGTATTGGAGGTTGGTAGGTTTCTTGATCTGATTGGACGCCCCTCCTTGATTTTAGTAATACCTGCTTGTATCAAGGAAGAGAAAAGAATTATGCTTCTGGAGACCTTTCCAGCTGAAGGAGGCCGATCCAACTTTCCATGCAGTGGGTGGAAAGTCCTGAGCTGGTGATTGAGAAGTCATTCTGCATAGGGGTATGAATGAAGTCCCTCTGTTTGATGTGTGACCACGGACTGTGGTGTTGTGTCCCTTATCGTCCCATCATCAAATGGTCTGAATTTGAATTTTTTGGATTGGATTGCCGCAGGTTACCTTAGTGGTTTGTTTTGTGAAGTCGTGATGTGGCAGGTGATACTGGTCCCAAGGTGCACGCATATGTTACCGGCGATGGTCCATGATGGTTTGGTCTGGTGCGCCTGTGGCACCTGCTGGATAGTTGCAGTGCTTCCTGCTTGCATGCTGAGGGCCACAGTTGGTGGAATTGAGCCTTCTGCTGGATTAGTGTTAGAACTTTTTTGTAGTTTTTTCTGTGTTGGGACCATGGCTTCTTTAGGAAGACTGTGTTTTGCAATATTCCATGTTTTTTTCTCATATGTACTTGGCATCATACTGTTGATTATGCATGATGCCACAGAGACCAAGTAGTGCAGAAGCGTTCTGCAGTTTGGAATGCCATTTGTTTTGTTTTTGTTGTTCCCGCCTCCAAAGTATGGAGAATGTTTGTTTTTTTCTCTCAATTGATGTTGACTGTTGTTTATTTTGTCCAGTGCGCCTGCGCTGGCAAATGACCCTTGTGTGGTGTGGTCCAGCTTGCTTTTTTTTTGTCTGTAAATCTTCCCGCAGTATGGGTAATAACCCTTTCCCTGATATTTTCTCTGCGGTGGGTTGTTTGCTTGCCCCTTAGGCAGTAGGGATCTGCAGGTAAATTTGGATTCCTGTTGTCAATGCTGTGAATTGATGGTGCTCTGATCAAAATGCAGACTTATCTGCTGCAAAGTGATAAGAAGATGGGACGAATGTAGATAATCTGTCGATCCAGCTTTAAATCCTGGCCTCCTTCTGGGGTAGAGAAGGGAATTATCGAATGGGGACGCAGGTATGCCTCCTACGCGACAGAACTGTAGGCCCAATGGAGCTGCCACGCTTGTCTAAGTTTGTAATCAAGTCACCGTGATTGTGCTGTTGTAGTGGGTAGTGGCATGTGTGTCTGTCTGTTATTACCTTGCTTCCTGCCCTTTGGGGATCTTGTGGAACAGGAAAGGGACCAATTTTGGCAGGCCAGTTCCTGCTAGAAACCCTTGGGGGCTGAACCTGCAAAATCTTTAACCGCGCTGTACAGATTTTTGCCTTTTCTTCCATTGTTCTCTATTACCTGCTGGGGTTAAACAAACTGGCAAACTGGCCTTAAGCATATATCCTTTTAAATTTAATTTATTATCGGTAATCCGTATATGCATGTCTTCTTATCCAAGACAGTGGAGCAATTCAGAAGCATTTAAATGCCAAGCAGAGAAACTGTGCCTACACTATATTTTAACTTGGCTGTATTGCTTGTTTTCAGATGGAGTAAAAAGCAGAATTGTTAGGGGTTGTTCTAGCCATTGTAAATGTGTATCTGCAGAAGGCTCCAATTACAGATGCTGTGCCTGATGGTAGGTGATGTTTGCCCTGGAGAAGCAGACTCATTTGACCTCGCTTAACATTTCATGTTCTCAACACCAGCAATGAAGATCTGTAGCGAGTTGGCAGATACATCATGCAACTAACTGTGGAAATAAGTTGGCCTCATCTGCAGCCTTATGGAAGTCATGGAGCGCCTATCACAGTGGCTGCCAAGATATGTGTAGCTTTATGTACAGTGGATATAAAAAGTTTACACACCCCTCTTAAAATGTCAGGTTTTTGTGATATAAAAATAATGAGACTACAATAAATCATGTCAAAACTTTTCCCACCTTTAATGTGACCTGTACAATTCAATTGAAAAACAAATCTGTTAGAGGGAAAATATAAAAAATAAAAAACGTATAATAAGCTGGTTGTATAAGCATGCACACCCTTAAACTAATACTTTGTTGTGTGTGCACACCCTTAAACTAATATGTATATTAGCTACAGGGATGTCAAGATATGTGTGACTTTACATTTATTAGCTACAGGGACTTTTAAGAAATCTAGTGGCGACACAGTAGGGGTTTCTCAGGCATCTGCCTTGAGAATACTTCATCATTTTCTCAATGCCAAGCTTCAGCATGTGGGGAGAATATGTGGTTACCATGTTGGATTTCTATGACATAAACCATTTTGCTGCAGTACAGTGGGCCATAAACTGCTGGTTCTATTTCCACATCACATGACTTCTTGTCGTTCTTCAGATGAGATGTTAAACTGAGGTCCTGTCTGCTTCATTTGGTGGTATTACAGGTGGATGTAAGAGATCCCACTGAACCTATCAATTACAGTAGGTGTCCTTTATTTTACACAACATAAGAAAACATCACTTACATATTTACAAAATGTACATATTACTACATCACACATATACACATTTCTATTTTGGCAATATTGTACTTGAGGGCCTCACCAGATGCGCAGTAGCAAGCCCCACCCAAAACCCGCCCTCCTGCTATTTCGTAATTGGGCACTAATGAATATGCATTCCCTCAGTAGCGACAATGACAAAACCAAATAACACCACACTGTTTCTGAATTTCCACAGCTAATTGCTGAAAATCAGCCTAAACTCACCAGAGAGAAAATGAATTATCTGCTTAACACAAAATTACTTGCTTGAATGAATCAACTCTGCAACAGACACTCAATCAGAAAGCAATGCATATGTGTTAAATAACTAAATTTGTTCAGTTACCTCCGGGTGCTCGGTTTCCCATCCCCCAAAGACATGCAGTAGGTGGATTGACTGATGATCCGCTGTGGCTTAAAAAAGCCGAAAAAAAAGAAAGGAGAAGAAGAAGAAGTTCAGTAACTCTTACCCTAAACCCAGACCAGGGTGTTAACGTGACTCAAAGCCACTTCCCCTTCACTGCAGTCAGGCTGGGGAAACGAGCACAGCACCTTCAACGTAAAGTGCCAACAACTAAATTCAGAACTCCACTAAGTCTATTAGAGACACCCTTTCATGATATTGCACGACAAAAACCCAGCTATGTGCATGAATGTCGCACTGGGGGCGTAAGGCAGCCTCATCGTAACTGCCTTTGCTCCCGGAACTCTAGCAATTACATATGCAGACCTGGTCGTCAATCATTTGTGACACACCCACTTCTGCGCGAAATGCAAGGTGAGGCCTTCAAGTACAATATCTCCCTATTTTCTACTACTTTATCATTTTTCTTATAACATTTTTATTGTTACTCTTCCATAATTAACTCCAACTCCTTCCACAACCATAATCTAATTTTTTGCAATATATCTTCCAAAATCCATTTTCAGTTAAACAAATTTTCATTCTCTCTTTCATTCCAAATAAGCCATATCACACAAAAGAAATTCTTATCCACCATTTACACAGTCTCTGTTCTTACCAATATCCATATGGAATCATATTCATATATATATTGTTTATACCATTAATATTCTCAAAATGTTTTTCTTCACATAACTTCTTCCAGAGTTTTACCATCCTTCTACATTTCTTCTGTTGTCTCTTCGTCCCCCAAAACTAAACCCACTCTTTCAACTTTCTTTCTATATGGCATATTCCTCTTTACTAGTAACTTATTTATCACCAATCTTCATAGGAAAGCCTTTCACTTTACTATCTTGGTACACCATTTTTTCTTGTTTTTAATGGCTTTAATCACTTCTGGTATTTTTTCCCATGCACTTACATAACGTTATTTCATCCCATCATTACACAACTACCTTCTATCTTTTTCTTTATCATCAATTTTTAGTCCATGTCAATATTTTTTTCTTGATAAGTTTTTTAGTTTTTTCATTTACATATTATTTTTCTCTTTTTCTTATTCTCATCATCTCCCAGAACTTTTTTGTACTTGGATTTAAATATTCTCGCTATCAATTTCTCATTTTTTTTCCTTTACCCACTTCAATCCTCTATACAAGTTTAAAGAAGCAGAACAAACAGCTGGGTTTAGTAATCGCAATCCGCCCTTCATCTTCACTCATATACAATACATTTCTTTTCACCAGGTTGAATCTTGAAAACGATATGAAAGAAAACACCAAATGCATAACTTCCTTTTCATATTTCTGTGGGATCATATAACAGTTGACATGTACGGTATTTTTCTAATTAATACACAGTTCAACAGATAAACTTTTATCCTGAATACTATTCTATATGTCTGAAATGTGAAACTTCCCTTAATCAGTTAAAAAAAATCTAACCCAGTTTTTTAAAACTCACTGGTTATGTCCTTGCTCTAACCCTGACTAAAGCCTCATCTACTTCCATATCCCTGCAATTTTTTTATTCACAGCAACTATCCTCTTACATTAAAAGGTTTGAAAAGAGAAACTGTAACATCCTTGCAGATACTCTGTATATAAGCTGCACCTAAAGGTTTGATAAGAGAAACTGTAACATATTTGCATATATTTCTGAATATAAACTGTATTCTTCATAGGCTTGAAATGTGAGACTGTAATTGGTACGTTCATATAATATGTTTGTGCATATACTGTAACTTGCTTGTCTTTATCTGTCTGCAAGGTTCATAGGTTCATACTAGGCTATCTGCCCTACGGCATTTATAAGCTTAGCCAGAGTGTGTTTGGCTTTCGCCACCCATTTTAAATTAATTTTGCTATGCCCTTTTTCGAGGTTAGTATACTGTGCCTCTGTCTAACAGTGACACAGAAGTGATACCCGGGGTAAACCTATGATCTCCCATCCACTCATCAAGATTCCTCTTGAAGAGAGTCAACGAGGGACTCTGCCTAACCTGGACTGGGATTTTATTCCAGAGTGAAGGGAGCCTCTGGGTTATGAACCTGTCCCTCCAGCATATCCTATTTATTTCAGTGCTGAGGTTCAAGTCTCTTGAGAGCGTAGCTCGATGGGATTTGGATTTTCTGAGGTGCAGCATGTCCATTAATTCCTGGTTGGACATGGCTTTATACGTCAGGCACAGATCGCCTCTGAGCAGGCGGTATGCCACTGAGTAGAGCTGGAGTTTCTTTAACCGGGCAGCATATGGCATCTGTTTGAGCCCTTTGATCCTCTTGGTGAGGTACTTTTGGGGTCTTTCCAGTTGCTGCAGGTGTCTGGTAAGGTACATCTCAAAAGGGGCACTGTACTCAATTATGGGCCTGATGAGGGATGAGTAAAGAGGCACGATGACCTCCCCTGATCTAGATGTGAATCCCTTCATGATTAGGTGGGCTATATAAAATGTTTTTCAAACCACTTTGGCCACATGGTTGTCAAATGAGAGATTGCTATCAACTTGGGTCCCCAGGTCCCTAATTACTTCTTCTGTACTTAATGGATTACCACCTATGGAGTAATTTGTGGGCACTGTGTTTTTGCCAAAGGGGATGACTATACACTTTTTGGCGTTTAGCTTGAGGCCATGGCTGTGGCACCAGTTGTCTGTTTCTATGAGGCCCTTTTGGAGGATGCTTGTGTCGGCTGGAGAGTCTATTATGGCGCCCAGTTTGCAGTCATCTGCAAACTTGGTGAGCCACACTCCTTCTGTGTTGGCCTGTACCTCCGAGAAATATATACCGAACAAGAGAGGTCCCAGGACTGAGCCTTGTGGGATGCCACTTGTAACTGGTTTGGAGTCTGACATGGCTCCAGCAATTCTAACCATGTGGGTTCTGTCCTTGATCCAGTTTGCAACCCATCTAGTGACATAGGGGCTTATATTTAAGCTGGTGAGCTTATCTAGAATGCCCGAGTGGGGTATTGTATCGAAGGCTTTTGCGAGGTCCAGGTAGGCTGTGTGGACCACTTTCCCCTCGTCAATGGCCTTGGTGATTGTTTCAAAGAAATCGACCAGGTTTAAGAGGCAGGATCTGCCTTTAACAAAGCCGAACTGGGTAGGATCCAGTGTCTGTAGGTCCCCAATATCTTTATTTATGAGGTCCATGATGATCCTTTCCATAGCTTTGCAGACCAAGCTAGTCAGGCTTATGGGGCGATAGTTTCCAGGATCCGTTGAGGCACCACCTTTGTGGAGAGGGACCACTGTTGCTGTACGCCACTCTTTGGGGTACATATCCTGTAGTAAGGCTGAGATTGAACAGTAGTTTTAGGTTTGGGTTTAGCTCTTCTTGGAGTTCATGTAGGACGCAGCCCGTGACACCATCTGGTCCCACTGATGCTGTGTTTTTTGCTTTGGAGAGGGCGGCTCTTACCTGAGCATCTGAGATGTCAGGGGGGCAGCACTCTGCTGGGATAGATATTTGCCCTTTTGGTGGTGGTGGGGGGGAGAGTTTGCGCTGAACCTGTCACAGCTAGGATGTTGGCAATGTCTGTGGATTCAGTGTATTTTTTGTCATTTTGGACTAATTCTGAGCATATCTGGGAATTCCCACCCAGGTTCCTAACATAACTAAAGAAAGCCTTGTGATTATCCTTAGTGTCCTGTGCAATTTTTCTCTCGAATCTGGCCTTAGACGATTTTATGAGTGCCTGTAGTTTTTTTGCTAATACTGATCAGAGATGCCTTCCCTTTTTGGGATTTTCCTCTATCATGTAGTAGCCTCCTCCTTCTATTGTATAGTTTGTTTATGGATGGGGTCCACCAGACAGGACGTCTGCCTTTGGAGGATTGGGTCTTGGTTTTATTTGGGATTGCATGATCCATGCATTCCTGAAGGTGTTCATAGAATGCGTTTATAAAGGATTCTGCGGTCTGGGCCATATTTTCCACAGGCCCGGGGGCTTTGAAGAATTCCACCTCGGTTTTGAGGAGTGTGAAATTTGCTTTAGAGAAGTTTTTCACTGTGGTTTTCTGGGCGGGGGTGGGGTCTGGATGTGAATATCCAGTAAGATTAGTTTATGGTCTGATCTTACCAGTGAGGGATACACTTCTGGTCTGGAGCATAGAGTCCCCATGTTGGTGATGATCAGGTCCAGTAGGTTTTCCCCTCTTGTGGGAGCGGTAACAAGTTGTTCCATAGCATTTGAGTTTATAAATTCAAGAACCTTTGGGCTAGGGTGTTGGAGCTAGAGTAATGCTCCCAGTCTATGTTTGGGAAGTTGAAGTCGCCCAATATAATGGTGTTTGGAGAGACCTTCATATTTTCCAGTGTTCTCAGGAAGGCCGAGTGGGGTTCCTGGGTTTGGGAGGGTGGTCTGTAGCAGGTTATAAACTGAAAGGCAGTTTTACCCACTGCTAGTTGCACATGGATAGTCTCTTATGCTTTGTGCTGTGCCACCAACCTGGAGGTGCGGGTATCTTTGTCGAATATTGATACTCCCCCCTCCTTTTGTGGTTCGGTCCAAGTTTTGGGGCCAAAAAGCATGGTATGAGGTATAACCTGGTAGTGCTGGGGTGCTCTCGGGAGCCTTGAACCAGGTTTCTGTTACTGCACAGATATCGATGTTCTCCATGCTAAGGAGAGTTTTGAGTGCGTGCATCTTGAGGTTTAGACTTCTGGCGTTGAGTAGCATTACTCTTAGTTTCTTAACCCTTGTGATACCTATGGAGGTGGGTTTGTCTTTGAGCCTTGCCTAAAAGGCACTATGGGGGTAGCAAGATCCTTTGCCAATATCCGAAAGCCCAGGGGTGACAAGTGCAAGCCGTCCCTAGCGAAGCATCGTGGCTTGTCAAGCATGTCATCCCAGGCTGACAGGCATTGGATCCCCTTTGAATGACACCAATACTTAAGCCAATTGTTGAAATTGATCATCTTGTCTTCATATTGTGGCTACTCAAGGTCAGGGACATACCGGCCTGGGCTACATGCTCAGAGAGCTCCTCTATGTCTCTTTTCATGCAGTTCAGGGAGGTACGTCTCAGGTCATTCACACCAGCATGGACAATTACTGAGTCATATTTGTACTTGCCTTGGAGTGACCTGAGTGCTTGTATTATGTGGCGGATCCTAGCGCCTGACAGGCAGCTCACCGTGACCTTTTCCTTGTTCAACCTGGTGAGCGGGACGTCAGTGTGCCTGACGATAGAGTCACCTATTACAAGTGTATCAGGTGTGTTGTTTAGCTTTAAGGGCTGTGACTGTTCGGCACACTGGCTTTGTGAGCTATGTGTTGCACGTGTTTTGTTTTGGGGTAGCGGTTGCTTGGGTGTCTGCTTTGGAGGTCTCTGCTACTTAGGCAGATTTTTATTTAGAGCCTCCGAGTATGTATTTGTGTGTTTATGTGTTTGGTTTGTTGTCATGGTAGGTCTATGTGAGACTGGAATTGTAGTGAGTGTGGTTTCCTTCTCCTCCTGACTGGTTACGCCAGTACTGAGTTGAGAGAGCTTAGCCTCCAGTTTGGCTAAATGGTTGCATCTCTCACATGTGTTGGAATTTGTTGGGAGGAGGAGAGGGTTGTCTGTGTACATGAGGCAGTTGTAACATTGCCTCAAGATTCCCAGATTCACCAGCTGGACCGGAGAGGAGATTGACAACTGACCTTTGGACATGCCAGAATAGTATTGGGAATTCCTTTATAATTGAAAAAAGGGCCAATGGGGAACAAGGTACTCAAGGGGAGTTTGTGAGGGTGTACTGCTTTTCATTTTTTAGTGCTGACTTATATAATTGCTTTAGTGAGCAAGTGCCAGGTAACTTAAATGTAATGTGTTACAGGTAACTTAAATGCAAAAACGACAAACAGTAACTTTCTTTCAAGTGAAACAAGGAAATAAGTACAGTAAGCAATGCAGATATCACTAGGGATCCACAGAAGCGCTGAAAAGCCCCGTTTTAGGTGGAATTAGCATTTCAGGGAAATAACAAGCAAACAAACAACAAGCATACAAACAAAGCTAGATTCAGCAGGCCTGGATCTAGTCTATGCTACAGCAAACAAGGTGTACCAATTTCAGTAAGAAACAGTCCAAATATGCAGGCACTATAAGCCTTTAACCAGAAATTCCCAGCTCAGAAGGGCAGAGTCCAGCCTCTCCTCCCACAAGAGTGCAGACCACAAACCTTCTTAATGTAAAATAACTGGCCTGAAGCCCAAGTGCTTAAACCAGAACTAATACACTTTTAGAATAACAGACACTGAGCCCTCAATCAGCAGTTCCCAACTTAGAAGGATGTAAAGTACAGTTTTGTACCTACCATAAATGTAGATGTTCGAGTGCTAATACAGCTGCAGTCATAACAGATGGGGTTCTCCTGCCATCAGGCGGGTCCTCGGTCGGCCGAATTCCAAAGTCTAGGTCCGGCGTCGGTTGTTGTCACTTCTTCCCTGACATCAGTGCGACAGGGGTATAAAGGAACCAGCCGACGCCATTTTCTTCAGTTTTTCTTGCCCCAGATGTCAGGTGCCCCCAGAAGGAAGGCAAAACATAAATATATGTAATAATGCAATGCAATAAAATCAAAAACCAGTAGTTGCAAGCAAATACACCATAAAAGAATACCCCAATCATGCTGTATGAGGAGGTGTTAGCAATTAGGATTGTCCCAAGAGGGGAAGGAGGGAAACCTGGACTGCAGCTGTATTAGCACTCGAGCATCTACATTTATGGTAGGTACAAAACTGTACTATGTTCATTGTGCATACAGCTGCAGTCATAACAGATGGGTAGAATCCCAAAGCTAAGAAAAGGGTGGTAGGCACTAGGTGGAACTCGGAGGAGCCAGGATGCCTTGCAAGACTGCAGTGGCAAAGCCTGCCCTAGTTTTGGAGTATAATGGTAGGTGGTAGTGCTTGGAGAAGGTATGTACAGAACTCCAAGTGGCTGCTTCCATAATATCTTTGGTAGGAACTCCTCTGAGAAAGGCTGCAGAGGTGGCTGTGGCCCTTGTGGAGTGAGATCTGATGCCTGTAGGTACAGTCTTGCCATGAAGCCTGTAGGTACAGTCTTGCCTGCAGCAGCTGGAAAGGCCCCAAAAGTTCCTCACCAAAAGGATAAAGGGTCTCAAAAATATGTCTTATGCTGCCCGACTGAAAGAACTCCAGCTCATTCAGTCTCATACCACCTCTTGCTCAGTGACCTGTGCCTGACACATATAAGGCCATGTCACCCTGATTGATTGAATATGCTGAGAAAAAAAAATCTAGATCCTCAGAACCACGGAGGCGGAGACTTTAGACTTAAACCTTTATTATTAGAACATGCTGGAGGGACAGATTCATCACCCAGAGACCCAGAGACTGTGGAACAAATCCCCGGTACAGAGCACCAGGCAGAGCAAGAGCAAAGTCTTCAAAGGAATGGACCAATGATGGGGATCTAGGATGATATACTCACATATACACTCAGGGTCACTGCTTGACAGAGAGGAAAGCAGCAAAAAATAATAGGCATAACTAAAGGGTAACTAAAAATAAATGAGCTAACCAAAACTGGGCAGGGCTAGCGGGCAAAATGCCTATAGCTATGAAAGGAATAGCAAAAGCGTATGCAGTGGGCTATCCATTTAGAGATTGTCTGTTTCGAAATTGGCTTTCCTTGAGCTCCTACAGCATAGGACACAAAGAGCTGGTCTGATTTTCTGAAAGGCTTTGTTCTGTCCAGATAATAACATAGTTGTCTGTGGATATCCAGGGAGTGTAGTAGTCTCTCCCCTTTGTTTTGAGGATTAGGATAGAAGGTAGGTAAATGTATGGCCTGATTCAAAGCTACCTTGGATACCACTTTAGGCATAAAGGATGGGCTGGTTCGCAAGGAAACTCTGTCCTGATGGAAGATGATGAAAGGCTGCACAGCCATGAGTGCTTGTAGTTCTGAAACTCTACGAGCTGAGGAAATTGCCAGAAGGAAAGCTGTTTTCCAGGACAAATATTGCAAATCTGATGAGGTAGCTGGTTCAAAGGGAGGTAAGGTCTGTTTTTCCAGAATGAAATTGAGATCCCAAGCAGGTATTGGCTGTTTTCTTGGTGGTCTTAGATTCTTAGTCCCTCTGAGGAACTGCCTTAAGAGAGGGTGTGAGAATAAGGGTGGATCAGTGTTGTATTCTGCAGAAATGGCTGAGGCATGGATTTTGATGTAGGAGAATGAAAGTCCACTGCTTAACAGCTCAGTTAAGTACTGTAGTATTTGAGGTAAATTCAGTTTCTCAGGATCCTGACCCCTTTTCTCATTCCAGGCACAAAACCGCTTCCATTTTGCAGAGTAAGCTTTTCTAGTTGACGGCCTTCTGGCCTCCAAAATGACATCCTGCACCTCCTTGGAGAGTAGGGTTTGTTGTGATGCTAAGGAATCTTCCATGCAGCTAGATTGAGTGCCTTTAGCTGGCTGTGAAGGGTTTTGAAGCTGTGTTGAGTCAAGAGAAGTGGCATTAGAGGCAGTGTCCATGGCGGTGAATGCGTCAGGCTCCTCAGGAGTGGGTACCAGTGTTGTCTTGGCCAGTCCGGAGCAATGAGGATCATCTTTGGTCTGTCTGCTCTGGTTTTCAGTAGGACTTTGGGCAGCAGAGGAAAATGTGGGAAGGCATAAACTGTCACTGATGTCCAACAAAAGGAGAGAGCGTCCACTCTCCAGGCCTTTGGGTGGAAAATCCTTGAGCAGAATTTTGTCAATTGGTGATTTTTGTGGGAGGCAAATAGATCTATGTCTGGCCTTCCCCATGCTTTGATTATTCCTGTAAATATTTTTGGATGCAACTTCCATTCGTGTGGATCTGTCATATTTCTGCTTAGGTTGTCTGCCAGTGTGTTTTCCTTGCCTGGCAAGTACTGTGCTTGTAGTTCGAGTTGTAAGTCCATGGCCATGTTCCAAAGTGACATGGTCAGTCTGCATAGGGGGTAGGAATGTGCTCCTCCCCGTTTGTTTATGTATCACATAACTGTGGTGTTGTCTATTCTTATCAGTAGTTGTTCTGGCTGCAGAAGGTCCTTGAAAACTACAATAGCATTTATTACTGCTAGCATTTCCTTTTGATTGATGTGAAGGTGCTTTTCTTTTTGGGACCATTTGCCCTGAATGCACCGATCTGCCATGTGCGCCCCCCAGGCGTAGTCTGAGGCGTCTGTTGTGATGACTTGATTTGCTTGAGGCTTGCTGAATGGAAGGCCTGTGTTTGTTTGGCAAGCTTGAGCCCACCACAGAAATTCCTTTTGCAGACATGGAATTAGTGGTATTATTGTTTCCAAACTGTGGCTGTGTTGAGACCATATGTTTTTCAGGTACCATTGAAGTTTCCTCATATGCAGCTTTGCACATGGGATTAGTAAGATGCAAGATGCCATGAATCCCAGAGCCTGCAGGATTTTCCTTGCAGTAAGCCTGGTGCAATTTGCTAGTGCTGTGAAATATTGAGTTAGCTGCCCCTGCTTATCTGGCGTGAGGTAGGCCATCTGGGTGTTTGTATCCAAGTTGGCACCCAGGAAAATTATCTTCTGAGTAGGTATTAGTCTTGATTTCTTTTTGTTGACTGTGTATCCCAGAGAGCTCAACAACATTATTACATAAACCAGATGTTTCAGAAGTATGTTCTTGCTGTCCGCTTGGATCAGGCAATCATCCAAATAAGGGTATATTTGTATCCCTTGAAGTCTGCAAAAGGCAATTACTGATGCCAGGCATGTCGTGAATACTCTGGGCACAGTAGATAAGCCAAAGGGCAGTGCAGAGAATTGATAATGAATTGAACCTCCAAGAAATCTGAGGTATCTTCTGCAATTTTGTCTGATTGGGACATGCAGGTATGCCTCCTTGAGGTCCAATGTTACCAGCCAAGACTCCTTGCCCAGCATGGGAAGAAGTTGCTGTAGAGTGAGCATCTTGAATGTTGGTACGAGTAGAAATGTGTTTAGGATGGACAGGTCCAAAATAGGTCTCCAATCTTTTCCCTTCCTTGGTACCAGGAATAGCCTGGAATAAAAACCTTGACCTTGTTCGTGCGTAGGTACCTCTTGAATAGCTTTCATGTCTATGAGCTTTGTAATTTGCCTTTGTGCCTCTGCCCTTTGATTGTGTGGCAGGTTTGGCATGCCTCTCATTTTTGGAAGGGTGTGAAAATGAAATCTGTAGCCTCTGTTTATAATGTCCAGGATCCATTTGTCTTTTGTGACAATATGCCAATTTTTTGAAAATAATGACAGCTTTCCTCCTAAGGGGGCTGCCATTTGAGACCTGGTTGGCATGCAAAGGGGAAAGTCATTGGGTTTGCTTTCTGAAAGATTGCGAGTTGTCCTCACCACCTCTTTCTGTAGCAGCTTGCCACTGCCTGCCTCTATACGATCCTTGGGATTGCCCTCTGCCCCTCGGGCGCCTGTTTCTGCCTCTTTGGGGTCTGTCTGTGGCAGGAAAGGACCAGTTTTTGGAAGGCCAATTTCTACTAAAACGTGGGGGTTGAACCTGTAGAAATTCTTTCACTGTTTGCATTGATTTAGCCTTTTCCTCCATTTTCCTTAATACCTCCTCAGCATTAGCACCAAATAGTACATCCTTTTGAAGAGGGGTGTCTAGTAATTTAGCTTTGACATGATCAGGTAGGGCTTGTTCTTTGAGCCAGGCATGCTTACGTATGACTGATCCTGTAACAGCAGCTCTACATGAGGCCTCTAGAGCATCAAAACCACATTGTAAGGTATGCTTACCCACTTGTTCTGCACTATGCATCAAATCCTGCAACTCCTTCAAGTCTGGTTGTTCAGGCTGTGACATTTTACTTTTCAATTGTGATAACAAAAACTGTTGATATTTTAGCATATGAAACTGACAGTTTCATATGGATAAGGTAGCCAAGGTATATACCTTTTTTCCCCACCTTTCTAAGGATCTGGAATCTCTCTCGGAAGGCAATGGATTTTTAGCAATGGAGGCCTTAACTCCCTTGGGGCTCTGTGAGATGGTTTCTGGGTCAGCAGCATGGCTTTTGTATAGAAATTGGTGCGAGTCAGGGACCCTGTAGTACCTGTCAGGCTTAACAGGAGATGGCGGTAGAGAGTCCAGGTTAAGGCAAGCCTCCGAGTAAACATCATCTAGTATGTCCAAGACAGGAGGTATAGCCAGAGGCCTGTGCTGAGGAAGCAAGAGAAATTCCCTGAGCCTTTTCTTGGAATCAGAATAATCCTGGCCTTCCCAGTGGAAGTGTTCCCCTAACGTATGCAAAGTTTCCCCAAATGAGTAATCCTCAGGGGGGGATACAGAAGGGATGGACTCCTCTGCATCAGAGTCTTCAAAAGGGGAGTAAGAATGTTCCTGATCATCAGAGTGCTCTGAAATAATGGAGCCCTTATCAGAGGAGGGGGAATCTTCCTCCACTCTAGGCCTTTTGTCCGGAGCTGAGAACCTCTGATAAGAGTAATTAAATCCTCAGCCATTTTAAGCATCTGTTTCTTAGGCATGGGGCCTGGAGATGGGCCCTATGTAGCTGGTCTCTTAGAGTGCATGGTTGCTTTAGACTTTGTGAAAGCCTTGATGGAGAAAGAAGAGGAAGGTCTGAAGACACCTTGAGTGGAGGTGGACCTGTCCACATTCTGAGTTTCAGCGCCAAGAGTGGCTTCGGTATCTGTAGTCGGGGTGTAGGCCGAGGAGCCTGCGACCTCGGGTACAGGAGACACCATCAAAGACAGGTCATCGGTAGGCAGGGGCTGCGTAGGCGCCTCACTGAGAACCGGACCACGTGTAGTCGGCTTTGGCGTGGTGTCGGTAGAGGCCGCGGGCCTCGCGTGTCGGTCCTTGTCTTTGCGTTTTTTAGACAAAACCGGAGTCGGAGTATCCGACGACATAGTATAGTTAAATGCTTTTCCAAAATAATGCTGGGCGAACTCCGCCCGACGCTTAATAGTGCATTTGTTGAATGTAGCACAAAAGCGACAGGCCGAGACCTTGTGGTCTGGGCCTAAACAAGGTATGCAGAGGGAATGGAAATCCTTATGCGGTATTTGCTTCCCACAAGAAATACAATTATTAACTTTGTCTGACATCGGTCTGAGGCAAGAAATACTTAGATTTTAAGAAGACTTTGGTTTCCAAATTTTCGTAATCTCAGGAGCTGGCCGACTGGCACTTGCGAACTGCTTCTGCTTCGGGCACCGTGCGGCAAGAAAGACTGAAGAAAATGGCATCGGCTGGTTCCTTTATACCCCTGTCGCACTGACGTCAGGGAAGAAGCGACAACAACCGACGCCGGACCTAGACTTTGGAATTCGGCCGACCGAGGACCCGCCTGACGGCAGGAGAACCCCATCTGTTATGACTGCAGCTGTATGCACGATGAACATGCTACCTGTCCTGCCACTACAGTGCAGACAACAAACCTTCCTAATGTAAAACAACTGGTCTGAAGCCCAAGTGCTTAATCCAAAAGACTTAGAATGATAGCTACATTTTAATCAAGTTACTACCAAGCTGTAATAAATACAATTGAGTACTTTAAAGAATGCCTGGATTAGTGCTCAAGTTATACAAACAAAGCTAGATTCAGCAGGCCTGGATCTAGTTTATGCTACAGCAAACAAGGTGTACCAATTTCAGTAAGAAGCAGTTCAAATATGCAGGCACTATAAGCCTTTAACCAGAAATTCCCAGCTCAGATGGGCAGAGTCCAGCCTCTCCTCTCACAAGAGTGCAGACCACGAACCCTCTTAATGTAAAATAACTGGCCTGAAGCCCAAGTGCTTAAACCAGAATTAATACACTTTTAGAATAACAGACACTGAGCCCTCAATCAGCAGTTCCCAACTTAGAAGGATGTAAGCTACCTGTTATGCCACTACAGTGCAGACCACAAACCTTCTTAATGTAAAACAACTGGTCTGAAGCCCAAGTGCTTAAACTAAAAGGCTTAGAATGAGTTACACCAAGCAGTAATAAATACAATTGAGTACTTTTAAGATGACGCAAAAGCAAAATAAAGTAGGAAGAAACGCAAATACAGTAAAAGCAGATAAAAAAAAATTAAGTGGTAAGAGAGAAAGGAGTAGCAGAAACTAAGCTGATTGACCTTCTCAAATGTTCTCCCTGTACTGGGTAAAATGAGGTAATGACAGTAGACTGGGAGGGGGGTCCCAGGTCAAATGTACACTAGGGGCGGGCAACTGCAAAGCCACCAACTATAAAAACAGTATATCAACAGGGAAGGAGGGTGGGAAACAAACTGCAGAAATGTTTCTCACAGCTGAAAAGCAGCAGTGAGCCTTTAAATGAAAGTTTTAAACAGCTAAAGGAGCCTCTAGAAAAAAAGAGTGTAACTGCAACAAGTTATCATTAACAAACAACCCAACAGATGCTTAATAAAAGAGGACAATTTCCAGTTAATACCGCACACACAGTGAAACTAGCTAGAAAAATACACAGTACACAAAGTGCTATAAATAACAAAGAAATAAAGAACAAAATAAACAAAAAACAGGATACTTAATGTTATATATTATAGCTCCGAATTTCCCCAGTGTCCTTCCTTCGATCAGTTCAGTGTGAAATCTTCTCCCTGGACCTCCGCTGAAAATGGACATGTATCCAGTCAGACTATCCCGGTCAACAAATGTAAAATAAAATAAATAAAATGTCCTCCACAGAAGACATGTTTCTTTCATTTCTATCATTTCTCCCAAATTTTATCCCTAGCAAAGGCACCTCATTCATTGAAAAATATACCCCACAAATTTTCACATCATCACCCAAACCATTACTTTTACTCTTATTCAAGGTTATTCCCATTTCCTTTAAACATTCAAACAAAGCAACAAGTCTTTCATCCATATTTTGTTCTTAGCAACTACAACTGTATTGTCTGCATATGTAAAAACTACTAGACTCACTTCCTTTTACATCACTTATCTAGCTTCTTTCATTTTACAAACTATTTCACTCACTATCACAATAATTAACAGCACAAACAATATTCCAAGCATGGCACATCCTTGCCTTATACCACACTTCATGCATACGTCCTTACTGAGACACCCGTTCTCTAACACCCTCACTCTACTATTTTGATATACTGACATACAGACTCATGACCTATTCCATACTTTTCCATAACATCCCATAAAGCATCATGTGCTACTACAGCAAATGACTTTTAATATCACATTCCATACTTTTCCATAACATCTCACAAAGCATCATGTGCTACTACAACAAATGACTTATTAATATCACCCATCATAAGTTTGCCATCCTCCCTTTCACTTGTATCATCCACAGTTTCTCTCACAACCAATAATTCCTGACATCCCTTCCCTTTTACACTATATATACTTTCTTCCGTAATATGCCTCATCCTTTTTCTACTCTCCTCTGTATAATTCTTATAAAAACATTATAGTATGTGTTATTTAGTTTGCTGGGTCTCCATTTTTTAGTTAATTCTTCTCATCTTTCTTCCGTATAAATTTTAATACCCCGCTATACAACTCTTCACAAACAAACCCTTCCTTCAACCATTCATTTAATACATTTACAAAATACTCTTTTCCAATCCACTAATTTCTTGTACACTCCATTATTGCATCCCCAAATGATGTGGATATTCTGCAAAAGGGCCTTACAGAAACACATGCTTGGTGCCAGAGCCATGGGCTCAAGCTCAGTGCCAAGAAAGGTATAGTTATCCCCTTTGGGAAAAAAACATGCATCGTGAATTAGCACATAGCTGGCAGTACACTAAACACTGAAAGTGTGATAAGAGACTTAGGGACACAGGTGGACAGTGGTCTCACCTTTGATAACCACATTGCCACAACAGTCACTAAGGGCCTTTCATCCAGAAAAAAAGAGGTCATTGTTCCACTGTACTCATCCCTAATTAGACCCATTATAGAATACAATGTCCCATTTGGTATGCACCTCTCAAGACATCTGCAACAACTGGAAAGACCACAGAAATACCTCAGTAAAAGAATCACAGGCCTAAAGCAAATGCCCTATGCTGACCACCTAAAAAAACTCCAGCTATACTCTGTTGCATATCGTCTACTCAGAGGCGATCTCTGCTTAACATACAAGGCCATGTCAAACCCAGAGCTGCTGGACATGCTCCACTTAAAGAAATCCGAATCCCTCAGAGCCACACGGTCCAGGAATCTAAACCTTGACATCACAATGAACAAAACATGCTGGAGGGATAGGTTCCTGACCCAGAGACTCCCCAGACTCTGGAATAGACTGCCCATACATGTCAAGCAGTGTGCCTCTTTGGCCCTCTTCAAAAGGAACGTTGACGATTGGATGGGAGATAGGAAATTCACCCTGGGGAATCACATCAGTCGCCCTGCTAGACAGGGGTCCAGGGAAGTAAATATTGTGGGAAGAAATAGCCAGGGAATTGTTATGGCTCGGCTTGTATAGGCCCTAGGGCTGGTAGCCTAGTACCAACGTATGAACCTATGAACTCCACAACCTATACTATACTATCTGAGCCTAACACTGAATCAACATTTACTTTCCTATGTACTTCACTGAATGCACTAAATTTCTTTTTCAAATGTTTCCTTTACTCGTGCTGGATTTTTTTTTTACTTTCAATTCTCTCTCTTATTTTCCTACTTTTTACTTTTATACATATTTTCCATGTGGTGTACAATGCTCATAATTTGCTCGTGTTCTTTTTACCTCTCCTTTTATATTTTTTTTATTTCCCTCGTTATACTAATCACCTCCTTTACTATTTTACCCAAGTATGCAGATACTTCCTCCCCTGTAAATAACCTTTCTGCCTTACCAGTAATGCCTTACTTTTTTCCTGATTTCTTTTGTATACTTCTTTTTCCGTATCACAATACTCTCTTGTATTATCCTTTACATTCTCTAACATACATCTATACATTTTTCATACTTCACTTTCTCTTCCTTTCTTGCATCATCCTACCATTGGAAGAAAAAACACTTTTTATACTTCTTTTTAAATTCAATCCACCATTCAGACCAGTTTTTATAGAACTCTCTCATGGTTATACGATCCTTCCATAACTCCAATACTTCCCACACCCCAATTTCATCCCATATTCTCTCGGTTATTATTTTGTTCCATACAGTTATGTATTTTATTATGTCTTTCCCTTTAAATCACAATCAAAGTCCCCTTCTGTTATAATTTTCATGTTAGCCACCACATAGCCCGATATTTGATAAAACAGATTCTCTATTTCCTTGCTAGTTATATATATATACATATAATGCTACAATTCTATAAACATGTTCTCTCCACTCCATGTCCACAAAAGTTAACCTTCCCATTCTTAACAACATTAAAGCTAGTACTTTCATTGTTTCTTTACACAACCCAGCAACTCCAGAGCAATGTTCACTTCTAAGTTCCATATTATATTTCCACCCCACATTTTTCTGCTTGGAGACTTCCTTCACTTGTCAGGAATCTTTTATCCTCTAACAGAATAAATTCCACATCACATTTAGCATACCATTCCAACATCCCTATCCTTCTTACACTATTAATAAGTTTGGGGGAAATATTTTTAGAATTTTCATTTTTTTTTTTTTTTTACTCTATCCCCAACTGAATATTTACTCTGGCTTTATGTACAAATAATCCTTGATCCTCAGAATCAGATTTTTCACTGGCTAGAACTTCAATCCCTTTTTTTGACCTCTCTTCCTGCATGTATTCTCTCTCCCCCCTCATTTTTACCCTCTATATTTTTTCTTCTTCTACAGTTTCTTCTTCATCTATATCACCGTCTCCCCAGCCTTTTCTTGTCCTTTCTTGTACTTGTTTTCTTCCCTTTCTCTTCTTTTCATTACTGTTTGCTCTTGAGAATTCATCCAAAAGTGTCCCTTTTTCTACACAACCTGCATTCAGACACGCACCTTCTTGCTGTATGTCCTTTCTCCACATTGGTTATGTTGTACCTTGTCACAATTGTTAACTAAAAGAGAAAAGTCCCCACAAAAGCAACATGGTTTAGGCTGCCAGCATATCTTAATGTCAGTCTATGACCAGCCACAAAAATAAAACTTGGCAGGTGTTTCTTTTTTTTTTCTCAAATTTTTTTTTTATTTTTCAAATACATTTGAATGAATTCCATAGTATTTATACATAACATCTTAAATAACTATGTACACTATTTACATTAGCCTGACACTATAACATATTTTAATATATCCAATTACTTTATAAGTATGTCCAATCCATTATCAGAGTGTTTGATCAATTATTGTATAGTGTCAGTCAACAGTAAGACTTTTCCCCAAGGGTTGTTGATAAATGGCTTTGGATAAATTCTTAGTTCCTTTAATTTTAATTTCCAATAATTCTGTGGTCTTCAGTAGGCTGTAGAAGTCTTCCAAACTTGGTATTGTGTTTGTATTCCATCTTTGTGTTAAACACTGTCCTTACTAGATACATGTTTGACCTATTCAAATAAGAACCTTTGTTCACATTTAATAATACAAGAGCTTTAGTTAAATAAAATGATTCATTAAATAAAGCTTGTAGAAAGTTATTAATACCATTCCAAAATGGTAACACAATCAAAGAAAACATGGTTCCAATCTGCACTGTGTACTTGCTCACATTTCTAACATATTCCTTTTATGGAAGAACTAATCTTACTGAATCTATCTGGGGTTAAAAAATGCTCTGTGCAAGCATTTCCAATTAAAAACTTTCCAGTACTGTGTAAAGGATGTATATTTTATCGATAATAAGATAGTTGTTTTAATATTTTCAGTTAACTCTATTGAGTGTCCTTTTGTTACATATTTAAATATGAGGTTGTGGGTGTTGTTTTACAGTTTATCAATATTTTGTACATTTTTTGAAATACTGTTTCTCATGTCAAAGTCATTATATATGATTTCATATATGTATTTCATAAATGTAAATATTTCTTTAAATGAAAAATTGTTAATTATTCTACTTAAATCTTGCAAAATATGACAGAATACTCTGTAAAGTTAGCCAGTCAGGTTGTGGAATTTTGTATGTTGTTTTTATTACTTGCATATCTAAAACTTTTAGTCCTTTGATACATTGGAGCCAACAAACAAATCCTTTCTATTCCCAGGAATTAATAATTTCTCTATATATTTTATGTGGAAAGTTCTTTAGTGACCATAAATGGTGTTAAAAAGACCAAACCAGATTTTTAAATCTATATTTGCATTAATGTCTTTCGGCTTTTCCCGGGTAGGGGTCGCCACAGCGGAACTCCGGTCTGCTAATGATTGGTAGTTGATTTTTACGTGCCGAGTTACCATCCCTGATGCACAACCTTCAATGAAGGTACGCCCATTTACGTATGTCTCCACGCAGAAGACACTCTAGCTGAGAATCGAACCGGACAGCGTCTTACTGTGAGGCAACAACGCTACCGCAGCACCACCACCACAGTCTATATTTGCATTAATAATTTTCCTAAATGAGTCAATGTAATAATTAATCAAACAAGTTTTAGTGGGTTTAGTTATGTTATAGTGCATACTAATACATAATATGTGCCATGGAAAATTGTTTTTATCTGTTATTTGAAATTTATTTTGTAAATCAAAAGACTTATCCAATCTGAGATTGTTTTAGATATTGATGCTTTTATATATGTTGCCATATCAGGAAAGTTTAATCCTCCCTGTTTCCATGGTTTGATATGATGTATTAAAGCTATTCTGTTTCTTTTGGGAAACCATAAAAATTTTATTAGGCATGAATTTATTTCTTTAAGTATATCCTTTATGGTAACAGTTGTAATGCCACGGCTATATAATACAGGATTTGGGGCAGTAAAAAGTACAGTTTTGTACCTACCATAAATGTAGATGTTCGAGGATCCCCATTGCTGCAGTCCTTACTATTGGGTGTAGTCCGCTGTCCAGTCGGCCCGAATACCAGAGTATATGGCTGACGTCGGTCAGGGCGCATTAGACTGACGTCAGTACGTCAGGGTACTAATGCGCATGACCGACGTCATATCCTCAGTCTTTTCTTGCCCCAGATGTCAGAAGACCCTAAAAAGACAAAGCCCAAAATACCTGCACCAAAAATATGTACAATATATACAAGAATATCAGCATGGAACCTCACCTACACAACCACCCCTAAACATAGAGGGGAAGGAGGGAGGGTAAATTGGACTGCAGCAATGGGGATCCTCGAACATCTACATTTATGGTAGGTACAAAACTGTACTATGTTCTTCGTCCCCCATTGCTGCAGTCCTTACTATTGGGTAGAATCCCAAAGCAGAGGTAAGGGAGGCTGGCAAATCATAAAGAAGCAGGAGCAGACAACATGCCTTGCAAAACAGCTGTGGCAAAACCAGCCCTAGACTTAGAGTAGATAGGAAGGTGATAATGCTTAGAGAAAGTATGCACTGAACTCCAAGTAGCTGCTTCCAAAATATCCTTAGTTGCCACCCCTTAGAAATGCTGTTGAAGTGGCAGTAGCCCTAGTGGAATGAGGCCTAATCCCAGCTGGAATCTCCTTGCCATGATGGGAATAACAAAATGCAATGCAAGAGCCAATCCACCTAGAAATAGTTTGTTTTGACACAGGCTTGCCCTGAACTCAAAGCAAAAGAAACAAACAACTGCTGAGACTGCCTAAAATCCTTAGTCCTGCTTAAATAATAACAATTGCCTGTGTACATCTAAAGTGTGCAAAATCTTTTCCCCTTTATTTTGGGGGTCTGCATAAAAAGTAGGCAAATGAATAGTTTGGTTTAAAGCCACACTAGAAACCACCTTAGGCATAAAGGAAGGATTAGTACGTAATGATACCCTATCCTTATGGTAAAACAAAAGGGCCCTACTGCCATAAGGGCCTGCAACTCAGACACCCTTCTTGCAGAAGTAATAGCCAACAGAAAAGCAGTCTTCCATGACAAGTATTTCAATTCAGCAGTAGCCATGAGGCTCAAAAGGTTGTAGAGTAAGTTTTTCCAACACAAAATTGAGATCCCAAGCAGGAGTAGGAGCTCTCGTGGGGTCTTATATTCTTTGCCCCTCTAAGAAACTGCTTGAACAAAGGATGCGAAAACAAAGGTGGGTCACAATCATAGTGAGCTGAAATTGCTGCAGCATGAATCTTAATGGAAGAGAAGGACAAACCTTTGTCCAATAACTCAGTAAGATATTGAAGAGCCACACTCAAATTAGGCTCAGAAATCTCCAAATTCTTCGCTGTACTCCAAAATAAAAATCTCTTCCATTTTTCTGCGTACACTTTCCTTGTACTAGGTCTTCTAGCTTCCATAATCACATTTAAAACTTGTTGAGGAAGGTGAGACCTGTTGTGTTTCAACACAGAATATGCCAGGCTGTTAGATGAAGAGAGTGAAGCTTGACATTGAGCAGATGACCGTCCTTCTGAGATAACAGATGAGGAATCAGAGGTAAAGGCCATGGAGGCTTCTTTACCAGACTCCGTAGTAGTGGGTACCAGTGTTGCCGAGGCCAATCTGGAGCTATCAAAATCATCCTTGGCCTGTCTTGTCTGACTTTTAATAGTACCTTTGGAAGAAGAGGCAGAGGTGGAAAGGCATACACATGAAGGTTTTTCCAACTGAAAGACAGAGCATCCACTTTCCAAGCTGTGTGATGAAACCCCTTTGTGCAATACTTTGGCAGCTGGTGGTTTAGTGGAGAAGCGAACAGATCTATGTCTGGAGTTCCCCATGACACTGTCAATTTCGAAATACATGAAGATCCAGTTTCCACTGTGGGGATCCATGATTTGCCTGCTTAACACATCTGCTAAGGAGTTCTGTGCTCCTGGCAGAAACCTTGCCTGAAGAGTTAGTTGCAAGCTTAGCGCAGTCTCCCATAAAATCATTGCTTGCCTGCATAGAGGATAAGAATGTGTTCCCCTTGCTTGTTGATGTACCACATGACAGTTGTGTTGTCTGTTAGAATCAACACCTGCCCTGGAAGAAGTAACTCCTTGAAAGCCATTAATGCAAACTGGACTGCTAACATCTCCTTCATGTTGATATGTAGATGCTGTAGTCTGGCAGGCCACTTGTCTTGTATCCACTTTCCATTTAGATGAGCTCCCCAAGCAATGTCCGAGGCATCTGTCGTTAAAATCTGACTCGCCTCTGGCCGGGTCACAGAGAGTCCCTTGTTTAGGTGACATTCCTGAGCCCACCACAAAAATTCCTCTTGAAGGCAAGGTATTATTTGAATGACAGTGTCCAAATCCTGGCAGTGCTGTGTCCATACATTTTTGAGATACCATTGTAGCTTCCTCATATGCAGTTTGGCATTGGGAAGCACCAGAATACAAGATGCCATGAACCCTAATGCTTGAAGGACTGTCCTTGCAGTCAGCACGGACTGATGAGATAGTTGATGGAAGTAAAGTGATAGACTCTTTTGTTTGTCCGGGGTTAAAAAGGCCATCTGGGCTGCTGTATTCAGTCTCACACCCAGAAAGCACATGTCTTGAGAGGGTACTAGACTGGACTTTATTTCGTTCACAGAATACCCTAGGCATCTTAGCACTGCTATAACATATTCCAGATGCTGTAGAAGGTCTTCCTTTTCTTGAGCCAGAATCAGGCAGTCGTCCAAGTAAGGATAGATTTGAATTCCTTGTAGCCTGAAGTAAGCTATCACTGGAGCCAGAACCTTTGTGAATACTCTGGGCAGTAGATAAGCCAAAGGGCAATGCAGAGAACTGATAATGAGAATTTCCAGCTCGAAACCGCAGATACTTCCTGCAACTTAGCCTTATAGGCACATGAAGGTAAGCTTCCTTGAGATCTAAAGTTACCATCCAGTGATCTTTGCCCAACAGAGGTAAAAGCTGTTGTAACGTCAACATCTTGAACTTGGGAATGTCCAGATAAGTGTTGAGGATAGATAAATCCAAAATTGGTCTCCACGTGTTCCCCTTCTTTGGTACTAGGAACAGGCGAGAATAAAATCCTAGGCCCCTTTCTGATACAGGGACTGGCTGAATGGCCCCCATCTGGAGTAACTGAGAAACTTGCTTGTGAGCCTCTTTTCTTTGTGGAGGAGGAACGTCTGGCATGCCTTTGAAAGGGGCATTGTGTGGAAATAAAACCTGTAACCGTGGTGAATGATATCCAACACCCATCTGTCTTGAGTAATTAAATCCCAATTTTCTTTGAAAAGAGACAGTCGTCCTCCCAAAGGAGCTGCCAGACGAGAATCGACTGGCAGCTGAAAAGGCAGGTCATTGGGTCTGTTTACGAAAGGACTGACCCCTGCCCTCACCAGAAGTCTGAGCAGGTGAACTCCTGTTCTAGGCCTAAAAGAACCTTGAGCCCTGCCCCTACCACGTCTAGACCTACCCCTAGACTGGGAATCATAAGCAGGATATGTCCACCCCTTAGCAGGCCAATTTCTACTAAACTTGGTGGCTGCACCTGCAAAAATCTTTAACAGTTTGCATAGACTTAGCTTTGTCCTCCATTTTCTTTAAAACTGCTTCCACAGGCGAACCAAACAACACATCAGACTGTAAAGGAGCATCCAAAATCCTTGTCTTAACATGCTCAGCTAAATTCTGATCCCTCAACCAGGCATGCCTGCGAAGAACAGAACTAGTGGCAGCCACCCTCGAGGAGGCCTGTACAGCATCAAAACCACATTGCAAAGAATGCTTACCCACTTGTTCAGACACATGAACCAAATCCAGCAACTCTTTACACTCAATACCTTCCGCCAAAGCATCCACCTTAGATTTCAATTGAGAAAGGAGATAATTTTGATATTTTAGCATGTGAAACTGACAATTCAACGCTCTCATGGCTAGAGTGGAAGAAGTATATACTTTCTTTCCCCACCTATCCAAAGCCCTTGCCTCTTTATCAGTGGGACCAGGATTCTTACCCACAGAGGCCTTAACACCTTTAGGCCCCTGAGAAACAGTGTCTGGATCCGCCCTAGTACTCATAAACAAATATTTATGAGCTTGGCACCCTATAATACCTGTCAGGTTTAACAGGAGCAGGAGGCAAAGAGTCAGGGTTCAGGGAAGCCTCTGCAAAACATCCTCCACCACATTCAACACAGGAGGTATAGCTAAGGGCCTATGCTGGGGTAAAACAAGAATTCCCTAAGCCTTTTCCTGGAATCAGAGTAATCCTGGCCTTCCCATTTAAAGTGTTCCCTCATGGAATGCAGAGTCTCTGAAAATGAGAAATCCTCAGGAGGAGAAGCTGTAGGAGTGGAATCATCCACATCAGAATCAGAATAAGGAGGATACTCCTGCAAATCTTCCGCAGAAGACTCAGAAGCCTCTGAACACTGTTCAAAACTATCAAACTCGGTTCCACCCTAGGCCTCTTATCAGGAGGGGGCATAGAACCTCTAATCATAGTAATCAAATCTTCTGCCATTTTAAGCATATGTTTCTTAGGAACAGAACCCGAAATGCTAGGAGAAGCCCCCACTGAAGCTGAACTTGGCCTACCTCTCAAAGAAGTTTTGGCAACAGAAGGAGAGGCTCTAACTACCTTGGGAAGAGAAGGAAGAACAGTTACCTGAGAAGCCCCTCAGCCTGGCCTACCTCCTGAGAAGGCACATCCTGTAACAGTAAAGTTTCTGCCTGAGACTCCATGGAAACTCCTGGCAAAACCTCTGGCTCCACAGAGCCTTCTAAAGAACCGACGTCCGGGACTGCCGGTTCATCAACCCTAGGCTTCGCTGTTTTGTCCTTGCGCTTCTTGGGCGAAGCGGGCGCCGGAGCATCCGGCGGCATTTTATAATTGCAACGCTTCCCAAACACTAACCTGGCACAGTCTAACCTCCTCTTAATAGTGCGTTTGTTAAACCTAGCACAAGAGCGGCAACCAACAACGTCGTGCTCAGGCCCTAAACAAGGTATACACAAGGTATGGTAATCCCTATGAGGTATCTGTTTCCCACAAGAAATACAGTTATTCACTTTTCTGACATCCGGTTAAATACTGAGGCAAGAAAAAC